>NW_017309144.1:64314-76782 GCF_000935625.1 Nanorana parkeri | reverse complement strand
GTCTGTGTCTGTGTGTGTGTGTGTCTGTGTGTGTCTGTGTCTGTGTGTGTCTGTGTGTGTGTGTGTCTGTGTGTGTCTGTGTCTGTGTGTGTCTGTGTGTGTCTGTCAGATTGGCGACCTCACCTTTCTACACTGCCTTTAAACCCAACAGCTTGGTCACTGATTCGCCCCAGCCTATGAGTTAGACAATTGAGAAACAGCTGCTCATTGATAAGGTCATCACTCTGCTCTCTCCTCTTGTCAACAAGGTTTGCAGTGTTAAATTGACAGCACTGTATGTGATACAGCCTGATATTCTTGCAAAGCAAGGAATTATACGCACATAGTATAGGGACAGATGAGAAAACGTAAATTATTTGCAATTAAAATATGTTTATATTTTGTTAAGGAATTAACTTCTGGATTAAATGGTGATAATTTATATTTGCCCAGACTAAACTTTAAGGCCATTCACACCATATGCAGATCAGATCAAGACCGTTACGTTTTTCTCTCGCACCAAAAATGCATCCTAATGTATTTGTATGGGATTTTTGGGCCCTGTTCACACCAGTTCAGTCCTTCCGGTGCAGAGAAAAAAAAAACTGCATGTCACATTTTCTCTGCACTGGAACGCGCAAAAACGCCTCAAACTCACTGGACCGCACAAGAATGCAACAGAATGAATAAAAATAAAGGGGGGGCTTTGGATAAATAACACATATTACCTGTGAATAGACATACGAGTGAATGAAAAAAACTTTTCTGGATGTGCCCGCAAGTCCTCGTATAAAGTCCAACATTCTTAGCTTCAAGAGTGGGTGCACCACTCAACAGTGTCTCCTGCGAGCACGTTATCTCAGGATTGCAATAACCATCACAAAGAACATGCCTGCATACAAATAAAAACATGTCTTTTCACCAGGGTTCTCACACAAACAAAGGGAAGTGCTACGAAATGAAGCAGAAAGTAACCTCCGAGAATAATCTGTATAATGACAGCCCAAAAAAACCCAAAACACTGAAACTCACCGGAGCGCATCAAAAACGCTTTACAAATGCAGGGCACCATGTTTGCAGAGATGCGTGCAGATCTGGTCGGGACCCTTATGATTCTAACGCATGAGTCAAACCTTTTCTGTGATGGATATAGAACATGAGGTATACAGAATTGGCAGTCTAAACTGACTGTCACACCTAAGTTAAACAAGAAGTTACATTTCTCCACTATAACACACTACTTGTCAACTCCGCAAAATTCAATTTTTGTAAAGCCAATAAACATTTGCTTTGCAGACAAACAATTTTTCTTTAAAAGAAAAAAACACAAAACAGGGAAACTGTTTTTATTTTTACTTGTCCATGTTTTATTTCTGATATAGTGGGTTTTTTTGTTGGAAAGTTACTTGTATACTCTGCGGTCAAAGTCTTGAATGGCCTCTCTCAACCTTTCTGATGTGGGCACATGTGAATTTCTGACGGTGAAGGGACTTTGTATTCACAAATATTTTCTTTTATTTGCTTTCCTGTCATAAATTTTCCATTTTCTAAAATAGCTTACAACTCACTATTTAAATGTGGAGAAAAAAAAGACTAAGAGGGAATGGGAAAGGTCAAGGACGAATGAGGTTGGGACAGATATACACAGAGGAAGGAACGAAGGAAGGACAGATGGGCACAGTATATGGAATTGAAAGAACACTCCAGTCCAATGAAACATTTTTTTTTTAAAAGTACATTAAAAGTGAATAATAGGAAACGGCTTGTCTGGAAATAACGAATAGAAGAAAATGTAAAAAATATGATGAATGCAAAACATACCGCCTACCTTTAACTTCTTTTTCATTTACTTTCATTCAGATATGTCATTACCTTATTGTCTCACAAGACCATCTCTGTGTTTTCCAGGATGGAGGCCTCCTGCTTGGAGCTAGCACTAGAGGGTGAGCGCTTGTGCAAGGCCGGAGATTTCAAAGCTGGAGCCGCTTTCTTTGAAGCAGCTGTCCAGGTTGGGACTGAAGATCTAAAGACACTTAGTGCCATCTACAGTCAGCTGGGGAATGCATACTTCTACCTGAAGGAGTACTCTAAAGCTCTTGAGTATCATAAACATGACTTGACCCTGGCCAGGTGAGGGAATGATTTTGGCTAAACATGTTTCGGTAATATACAATGACCAATTACAAGGAGGCGAGTGAATAGAAACCACTAAAATACCATGAAGAACAGCATTGTCTTCTTAAAACTGGAAGGATTTCATCATTCTTTTAATGCAGAGCCCCAAAAGATGACCAATTAAAGTGCATGTATTTCGTTTTTTAGATAAAATAACCCTGCCAGGTTATTTTTGGAAAAAAATCCCTTTTACTTTCTGTGAAGGGAACTCCAATCATAGTTGTCCCCAGAACATTTGCCCCCACTGGAAATTGTCCCCTTACCTTTTGCCTAAAACTAAATTAAATGTTTTGCCTAGAAATACACCATGATAGTGTGTAAAACTGCAATGTATTTCTTGTCACTGTTTTCTGTCTCAATGTCCAACTGTCTATCCAGAGTCGCTGGTTTGTAATCACAATACAGCCCTAAATATAAAGCCATTTATCCAACTGTCCTTCCAGAATGGCTGGTATAGAACATAAATATAGAGCCATAATTTAACAGTTCAGACAGTTGTTTAAAGCCCAGATATAGGTTAAATATAGAAATATTTATCCAACTGTCCCTCCAGAACCACTGAATTGTGGCATAGATACAGCCAGACAATAGAGCAATCTTATCAAACTATCCATTCACACTCACTGGTTTATAGCACAGATACACCCTAACTATAGGGTAATTTATCCAACTGTCCCTCCGGAACCACTGAATTATGGCATAGACACAGCCAGACAATATAACAATTTTATCAAACTATCCATTCACACTCACTGGTTTATAGCACAGATCGGGCCTAAATATGGAGCCATTTATCTAACTGTCTATCCAAAACCACTGGTTTATATCTAGAATACATCTTAAATATAGAGTCATTTATCTAAGTGCCCATCCAAAACTGCAGGTGGATAGCTCAGATACAACAACATAATTATAGAGCTATTTATTCAACTTACCTATATTTATTTTAGGCTTGCTGGCTCTCGCTAGTTCAGATAAGACATAATGAGGGGAATTTATCAAAACTGGAGCAGACAAAATCTGGAGCAGCTGTGCACAGTGACCAATCAGCTTCTCTCTTTCATTTTCAAAGCTTAACTGAACAACTGAAGAGAGAAGCTGATTGGTTGCCCAGGGCAACTGCTCCATATTTTATCTGCTCCAGTTTTGATAAATTCCCCTTAATGACTTGCATGGAATCAGACATGGAACAGTTATATAATCATCCTACCTGTTCATATGCACCCAATTCTCCTAAAGGAAACATTTATACTGTTCTGATCTCAAATACAAGCATGCATTTCAGAGGCCGGCTTTCTTACAAAGTGATGTACAGTTTTGAAGAATACAATGTTGCAGATTATCTGGTATCATATTCAATGGGAAATAATTTAGTAGGAAATTCACAGGGCAAGTGAACAGTATACTTCCAAAGTACCATAGATTTCAGTACGGTAAACTGTACCTGTTTGTAGCTCACTGTAGAATTTTATGACCATATACAAATAAAGGAATAATGATCTTGATAAGTCTCATTGTTGCATGTTTTTTGGAATAGTATAGAATCCACTGTTACATTGTTGCAGGATTATAAATAATAGGCATAATCCCATTAAATTGTTGCATTTTATTTGACAATGAGTACAGTACATTGACGACAATTGCCATGAGTGCAGTATTATATCACATTTTCACTTTTCAGCAGTAACGTATCATGTCTTGTTGCTGTAGGTCCATCGGCGATCGTATTGGAGAAGCCAAAGCCAGCGGGAACCTGGGCAATACCCTTAAGGTCCTTGGACAGTATGATGAGGCCATCGCCTTTGTGTCTATGTGTGTCTGTGTCTGTGTGTGTCTGTGTCTATGTGTGTCTGTGTCTGTGTGTGTCTGTGTGTGTCTGTGTCTGTGTGTGTCTGTGTGTGTCTGTGTCTATGTGTGTGTGTGTCTGTGTGTGTCTGTGTCTGTGTGTGTCTGTGTCTATGTGTGTCTGTGTCTGTGTGTGTCTGTGTCTGTGTGTGTCTGTGTCTATGTGTGTCTTTGTCTGTGTGTGTGTGTGTGTCTGTGTGTGTGTGTGTGTCTGTGTGTGTCTGTGTCTATGTGTGTCTTTGTATGTGTGTGTCTGTGTCTGTGTGTGTCTGTGTGTGTCTGTGTCTATGTGTGTCTGTGTCTGTGTGTGTCTGTGTCTATGTGTGTCTGTGTCTGTGTCTATGTGTGTCTGTGTCTATGTGTGTCTGTGTCTATGTGTGTCTGTGTCTATGTGTGTCTGTGTCTATGTGTGTCTGTGTCTGTGTGTGTCTGTGTGTGTCTGTGTCTATGTGTGTCTGTGTCTGTGTCTGTGTGTGTCTGTGTGTGTCTGTGTGTGTCTGTGTCTATGTGTGTCTGTGTCTGTGTGTGTCTGTGTCTGTGTGTGTCTGTGTCTATGTGTGTCTGTGTCTGTGTGTGTGTGTGTGTGTATTGTGTTTTACAGCCGCTACCGATATGCTTGTAACTAAGTGGCATTCTTGTCATTACAATGGAGGTGTTGCGTGGTGTGCTGGTGACATTACAGCCGCTAGTCACCTTTGTGGACTGGGAGGGACTCCGGGGTTCTCACATTGGTTTCCCTTGTTGGCCGGCGAGTGTCAGCTCGGTGACAACAAGCTGAAGAGGGTTTGATTTCTGAGAGGGTTTTACCTACGGTGACATCATCCTGAAAGCATCCAATCTCAGAGTCAGAGCTGGTTAGAATCTGGCGGGGAGACTGCCTGGGAATATCCGGTGATGTTGGTTTCCTCACTTTTTGGGCGGCAGGTGCCACCTCAGCATGGACAAGTTGAAGAGGCTTGATTGAGGATCATGCTGTTGCCTATGGTTACATAACCCTGAAAGTGCCTGATCTTGCCTAATTTCTGAGGCTAAGTGGATTTGGCCCTGGTTAGGACAGGTATAACCCAAGTGCTCCCTTTTTGGCAGAAAGGTGCCTGCTCGGCAATGACAGATTGAAGAGGGTTGATTGAGGTGTAGGTTGTTGCCTAAAAGTCACATGATCCAGAAAGTGCTCAATTTTGTCTGATCTCGGAAGCTAAGCAGTGTTGGAGCCGTTCAGCTTGTGGATGGAAGACTTCAGAATACCCGGTGCTGTAAGATTTTTTTTTTTTTGGTTTCCTCCCTTTTTAGCAGGTGGTTGCCAACTTGGCAACGTCAAGTTAAAGAGATTGAAATGAGGCTAGCGTTGTCACCTACAGCCACATCACCTTGGAAGAGCCCGGTCTCATTTGATCTTGGAGGCTAAGCACTGTCAGGACTGGTTAGTAGGGGGATGGGAGACCGCCGCCTGGGGTTACCAGTTCTGTAGGTTTTTGGTTTGGGTTTGCTCCCTTCTCTGTAGGTGGTTGCCAGCTCACCAATTGCATGTTGAAGAGGGTTGATTTAAGCAAGGGTTGTTCCCTTCGGCCATGTCACCATTATTGCCTGATTTCAGACGCTTAGCAGAGTCACTTCTGTTAGTACTTGGAAGAGAGACTGAGTGGGAATACCAGGTGTGGAAGGGTCTCTGAAGAAGTCCCGTTCGGGAAGGTAATGCATTAGTGCTAAGGGTGGTGACCCTGATGTGGTACCACGGTTCCCAGTTGTCCTGTGCTTGTGCTTGGATATGTGCCATGGAGGAGCTGACATAGAACTACAAAAAGGGATTATAGAGACATGGATATGTGAGGAACTTAAATCCATCAATAAATACATATGTGGATGCTATGTGGCTTACACCTGCTGGCTGAGTAGGGGAGTACTGAAGTCTGACCACAGGTGTATGGACATGCAGCTACTAACGTATGAGACATCCTCATTGTAATGCAGTAACAGCCTGCGGGATCAGAAGCCTTATCTATGTATCGTCACACTATATGGCTCATAACACCTACAGGCCAGCTGGCTGAGTAGTAGAATACTGGAGTCTGACTACATTCTTAGTGCTATGAGCTGGTCTGTATCTGCACATAAACAACCAGATGTATGAAGTGTGGACACTGATAACTGGATATGAAAGAGGGAGACATACATCCTGCATTTGATTGGGTACACGTGTCTGTTGAGTGATGGAGGATATGTGACTCTATGCCTCATATACCGCCAATCATGTGCAACGTTTCATCAGATATCTTTATGTAAGTACCAATGGCCATAATGGAATGGGAGTATCATGCTGGGGAGTACAACTATGAGATGCATTAAGCTACGTCTGTTGTAAACATACTTTATATATGTGGAAAGGTTGTCTCCACCATTTAAGGATTCATTAGGGCATGGCATTCATGATGACTATGCTTTGGAATATCTATCTTTATTATGAGGGTGAAGAGCTGGCACAAGTTTGAATCCAGTTATGCTTTCTAATAATTCATATGGAACACCAGGACACACATGTGCAATCTGGTTTGGTACACATGTTTGATGAATTGGGGTACCAATGTCAGCTTAAGTTATTGATTTGATGGGGTTTTTTGAATAACGTATTGCAGGTGATTATTGGCTGATGGTCTTTCTATGTGTATTTAGATTGTATACTTTTGTCCTGGCTATCTCCGTATTGGGAAGGTTGCAAAGGATGCAATTATTGTATGAGGAGTTTTTTCTCAGGACAAAAATATATGATTACTATTATATAACATAGGTAATGTTTTCACCCACTAAGTGCCCTCTCTGTCTTGGAGTTTATAGGTGGATGGGAGACCCGCTAGGAATACCGGGTGCTGTAGGTTTTTCTTGGTTTCCTCCCTTGCTCCATTGCCCTGCGTCCCATGGCTTGGTATGTTCTGACAGCATTTTATACATACATGTCTTGCAGTGCCTGTAATGTAGTTTTGAGCAGGGGGTTGTGGAGGGATGAAGGGTGAGTGTTGCAGTGTGAGGGGGCTTATAGCTTATGTGCTCCAGTCTCTTTTTTCGTTTCTTTGCCCCTCTCTGAACTCGGCAAAGCTCAAGCACATTGTTTCTGTGAAATGGTGACCAGAACTGTGCTGCATACTCAGGAGGAGGCCGGACCGGTGCTTTATAGAGTGGAAGAAATATGGATTTATCTCTCTTTTTTACCTGCCAGTATTCCACTATTTTTTTTTGCTGCAGCCTGGCATTGCACCCTAACTCTATAGTCTACTAGGATTCCCAAATCTTTTTTCCACCTCTGATTACCCCTGAGGAGCTCCCCTTAATGAGTGGCATGTGTATTTTATGCACCCAAATGCATAACTAACCTCATCTGCCATGTAGTTCCAACTCTTTTGTTGCCAAGGCCATCCTAGGGTTAGGGTTATCATCTGCAAACACCGAAACAGGACTTTAAATACCAACCTCAATATGGTTAAAAAATAGGAGTAACAGTACTGTGCCTATGACAGAACCGTGGGGCATGCCGTACACAACCCTAAACCAGGCAGAAAATGAGCCATTTAACAATACTCTGTGGACACGTTCCTGTAACCAGCTTTCCATGTACACAATGTTTTATCAATGCCCATAGATCATAGTTGGTAAATTTAGCGTCTATGGGGTACTGTGATGTGTTAGGGAAATCTGGTAGGGCTGCAACAGTCCCCCATGTACATGAGCGCATAATAACGGAAACAAAAGTCAGGTGCACCTACGTAGAAAAGCGACAATTGCGCTACACATGTCCAGTATCGCCGCGTGCGCTGCAGTGAGAGCAATAATTCTCCGGACATTATTCATGGCTTACTCTTGACTGATGATGTATATAAGTATATACTGTATATATGTATAATGTGGCAAGCATCTTTTTTTTGGTCACGGCCTGACAATTCAGCTCCGGGATGGGCGTTGTGGTGACAATATTTTCAATGGCATCCCTCCCACCCCTAGTGTGATCACCTGCACTGGAACGCAAGGTACTCCAATGCCCTGCGTTTCAGTGCGTTGTGAGTGTTACATTTTATGTTTGTAACAATCCATTTGTGTATTTTATTTTAAACAAAAATGTTTTTTTTTATCCAATTGATTGATTAATTGAAAAAATTATCGGCCAACTAATCGTTTATGAAAATAATCGTTAGTTGCAGCCCTAAAGTCCAGATAGACTATGTCCACTGGCCTTCCTCCATCTAAATTGCTACTCCCTCATAGAACATAATTAGGTTGGCCTGGCAGGAAGTGTCTTTCACAAATGCATGCTGGTTGTTATTTATGAAACCATTATTGCAGACAAATTCTTCAATATAGTCCCTTACCATTCCCTCTATTAATTTGCATACTATTAATGTTCAGCTGATTGGTCTGTAGTTCCCTGGTAGATATTGATTTATTACAGGTATTTATATAGCGCCGACAATGTATGCAGCGCTTTTACATGCACGCAGAGAACATGCAAACTCCATGCAGACAGTGATATCTCAACCCCTTGGTAAAACACTTGCTTTACATTCATACAACTATCCATTCAGTTGTTACTAGGGATGCACTGATATATAGGGTTAGGGTTATAATGCCGAAAGTGCCATTTTGTGGCCGATACAGCGTTTCATCCCTTCTTTCTCTCCTCCCCACTGGGCGCTGCTCTGTGTCCCAGCGGAGAGGAGACAAACTGTCACAGGCGGCTGAGCGCTGCGGGAGGAGATCGCTGTGAGCGGCCGGCGTCTCTCCTTCCCACACCCCTCAGCCTCCTGTCACAGATCAGAGGGGAGCGGTGTGGGGGCGGAGACAGCTTGCAGCGCTGTCACAGCAGGCGGAGCTCTCCTCCCCGCACCATTCGCTCAGCCTCCTGTGACAGCGTGTCAGGAAGGAGAGGGGTGATCAGTGATCGCTGAGTGTTTGTACATAATTGAGGACACAGTATGTTTACTATATCCTCAATTATGAATGAATGGGAAGTGATCTACCTCCTGTTCATTCATGATTGTGGTTATAGTAAACATACTCTGCCCTCATGTTATCAATGATCAGAGACACTCAGTATAGAGGATTCCTGGTCATTGATAACAGTCCACCAGTCAGTAAGGTGTCCTTGAAAATAAGAAAGAATTGTCTGGCTCTATCTTGGCTAAGCTCTCTAAGTACCCAGGGGTGTAAGTTATCTGGTCCTGGAAATCTATTGATATGAAGTTTTTCTGGTCTGTTTTGAACCATGAATTCTGTCAGCCACTGCGGTACATTCAGCACATTGCTATTAGCATTCCTGTTTTGTTCATTAAACCCATCTGTTTTATTAGTATAGACTGAGAAGAAGAATGTATTCAATACTTCTGTCTTCCTGTCATTTATGGTCAACTATCTATGCTCATCATTTATGGGGCCTACATGCTCTTTCCTAACCTTTTTACTGTTTCTATATTGGAAGAACATTACACTTCCAACCTGCTGTGTGTTTCAGTGTCCTGCCTGGCTGCCTTGCGGCCTGCTTCTCCCCAGAATCCTTCCTGTCGGTCTGTGTAAGCACACAACAGCCAAGCATGCTCCCAGAAGTGAGCTTCTGTGAACTGGACCTCTAGCACCTATGCCACTTTGTGCCCTCTCACTCCCTGTTCTCCACTCCAGTGGTGTCTGGAGCAGAGGTGTTAGGAAAACCCTCTCGTCATCTGGGTCTCCAACCAGGTACATGATAGTCTGTTTTTACTTTGACTGAACTTATCTGTGAGTACCGCCAAAGGCTTTGCAAGTAAAATAGCTGGAAACTGGTGTTTTGTAGTTTGGTGGGGCTAGCGCTCCAACTGACAGTGAGAAAACCGAATATGTGTAATTAGTGGTGCAACCTCTTAGTTGTGGCTGTGTGTTAGTTTGAAATAAATGAAGTCTGCTCATGCATTCTCCTGAGGTTTTCATTCCAACAGATTGAATTGCCACATATAGTGGAGAATGTGGACAGCAACCGACTGTAAGATGGTGGATATGATGAAAGCTTTGCTTCAATCAACTGTGCACCAGCACCATACTTCGACAAATTGCCAGCGCACCTGTATATTGTGCAGCTGTTGTACAACAAGGTAGTTGTGATTGCAGAGACTCAGCAGATGGGTCAAGGTGTCCTGAAGAGATGATCCAACCCCTGGCAAAGAGGAGTAAGGATTCCCAGAGTCTGTACTGGGGAGGAACTGTACTGAAGTGGTTAGCTGGGAGGGTAGGTCTAAACTGAGGAACTGAGGGGATGGCTGGGAGAGGGGTTTGTACTGGGGGGAGGGGGGGTTCTTTACTAAGGAGGTTAATAGGGAGTCTGGATTTAGGGTGGCAAAGAGGGGGTGATGCTATACTAGAGGTGGGATTGGGGCTGTTGGAGAAGATCTGTGCTGTGGGGGATATAAGCTAGGCGGTGGTGATTTGTAGTGGCAGAAGGGGGTGATTATTGTTTGTAATCTGTACACTAGCCTCTGCATTAACTACTCCTGGCCCCTGCACCCCTGGCCCCTGACCCCTGACCCCTGCACTCTCTGGATTGTGCACTACTGAGCCCTGTGCTAAGGACAAGTTGTACATTAGCACATGTTGTATGTTTCATACTCCTGACTACATTGAAAACTCCTGAAGTTCACAAAGCATACTCCGTTAAGTTTGGTTTGTGTAGAAAAGCATACGCAAAGGAAGAGTTTCATTTTTCAGAAATGATTGTGCTGAGGTTTGTACTTGTCTATTAGACTCTTATTTGGGACACAGTAATGAAAGCATATTGTTTGGGTACAAGAAATGAGACATATGTGTGCTGTGCATACAGTGAGTAGGCTCAGGTTTGATTTAACCATGCCCCCCCTTTAAGCACCTTATGCTGTTAACACCATTTGGCCGAAGCTAGCATGTGCTGCACATGCCACTTTACTACAGAAAGATGTTTTAGTATGAATGGGGTTTTATAAAATGATTAGCCCTGGGTGCCAGATATGTTAGGTACACCACTGTTGTGAGGCACTGGCTGGCCCCTATGTCTGCTGTCCTTGTGCTGACTCTTTCTTTTTTCCTATTTTTTCTCAGATGGCTTCTTTCCAATTTTTGGTGCTGCTTATTATTTTAACCAATGCTTTGCCCTCTATGACCACGAGCTTCTGATAATGCAGCCCATTCACATATGCAGATGCTGAGTGACAATGCTGCTCCAAAGGGAAACACACAATTGTCATCTTACAAAATATCACTTGTAGTCAGAGTCTGCTTACCTGACTCGGGAAACGCATGCTTGGTAAGGACCTTCTGACAACCGGAAAACCTGACGCCTACCATATGCTTCCTTCCTATGTACTGAAACAAAATAGACAAATATGCCAACATACAGACCTGAGGTGTGCCATGGTCCAGATGGACAGTACGCCAATAAGGGGGCGTACTCCGAGTATGAGGTGTGAAAATCATGGGATGGGAGGGAGGGTCGCGCTGCGAGATCCCTTGCGTACCCGGAAGCCTGAGCGGGCGGCTTATGAGGGCTGGGGAGGCGCAGACTCCTTCCACAAATACAGGCTTAACCAGTTAGCCTTAAACATATCACAATATGCAACACCAACTCAAAAATGAAATTGGTTAACAAAAATGTAACATTTGGAATAACTCACTGTCCCCTATCATATTTCCATCTGGAGAACGTTCTAGATGTGTGTTTGAGTCACAATAAAATGACATATATAGAAAGTAATAAATACCCTTATGATAGTTCATGGAGGGAATTTCTTCCCATCATAAACTGGATGACTTATGACTTGCCAGTAGAGAAGTACAAGATTTGTTCTTCTCCTGTTTATTACTGGAAGTAGTGTGCTGGCAGATGATGAACATTGTAGATTTAGCTCACAGATGTAGAAATTTAGCTCATTCAAGAAGCAATTCATCTTTTCAATATTTTTATTATTCTTGTGTTGCAGACTCTTGGCATTATCACCGACTTGGTACTTTCTGTCTCAATAAAGAGCCACGAGCAGTTTACTCTTTCCTTCATGTAACAAGAATACATTTCCCTCCCAATCATTATGTTAAAAAAAAACACCCAGGAGAAAAAAAAAAGAAACAAAACGGAAAATGTTCATATCATTTTCATGATTCCACACACCTTACACTTTGTATAGAAATCCAGAGAAAATAACTGGCCCAAATATTCCTGTGGCAGATAGTTCAAAATCTGAAAGGTCTCCGTGCTCCTTGCCCAAAAACTAAATCATTTGTAAAAACATTTTTATACAGCTTTATTTTTGTTAAGTTCTGAAGATAATTGGCACATTTGTAAAGGGTTATATGGCACAGTACCTCTGAAAATAATCTTCTCTTCTTGAAGGCTGTAAACACCTCTTATGATTTTTTTTGTTTATTTCTTTTTTTTTTAAAAAGCATCATGAAAAACCTCAGAAGAAGGTGAAGATGATGTTTTGTGGCAAAAACACA
>NW_017309144.1:61461-63689 GCF_000935625.1 Nanorana parkeri | reverse complement strand
TACTAAGGAGGTTAATAGGGAGTCTGGATTTAGGGTGGCAAAGAGGGGGTGATGCTATACTAGAGGTGGGATTGGGGCTGTTGGAGAAGATCTGTGCTGTGGGGGATATAAGCTAGGCGGTGGTGATTTGTAGTGGCAGAAGGGGGTGATTATTGTTTGTAATCTGTACACTAGCCTCTGCATTAACTACTCCTGGCCCCTGCACCCCTGGCCCCTGACCCCTGACCCCTGCACTCTCTGGATTGTGCACTACTGAGCCCTGTGCTAAGGACAAGTTGTACATTAGCACATGTTGTATGTTTCATACTCCTGACTACATTGAAAACTCCTGAAGTTCACAAAGCATACTCCGTTAAGTTTGGTTTGTGTAGAAAAGCATACGCAAAGGAAGAGTTTCATTTTTCAGAAATGATTGTGCTGAGGTTTGTACTTGTCTATTAGACTCTTATTTGGGACACAGTAATGAAAGCATATTGTTTGGGTACAAGAAATGAGACATATGTGTGCTGTGCATACAGTGAGTAGGCTCAGGTTTGATTTAACCATGCCCCCCCTTTAAGCACCTTATGCTGTTAACACCATTTGGCCGAAGCTAGCATGTGCTGCACATGCCACTTTACTACAGAAAGATGTTTTAGTATGAATGGGGTTTTATAAAATGATTAGCCCTGGGTGCCAGATATGTTAGGTACACCACTGTTGTGAGGCACTGGCTGGCCCCTATGTCTGCTGTCCTTGTGCTGACTCTTTCTTTTTTCCTATTTTTTCTCAGATGGCTTCTTTCCAATTTTTGGTGCTGCTTATTATTTTAACCAATGCTTTGCCCTCTATGACCACGAGCTTCTGATAATGCAGCCCATTCACATATGCAGATGCTGAGTGACAATGCTGCTCCAAAGGGAAACACACAATTGTCATCTTACAAAATATCACTTGTAGTCAGAGTCTGCTTACCTGACTCGGGAAACGCATGCTTGGTAAGGACCTTCTGACAACCGGAAAACCTGACGCCTACCATATGCTTCCTTCCTATGTACTGAAACAAAATAGACAAATATGCCAACATACAGACCTGAGGTGTGCCATGGTCCAGATGGACAGTACGCCAATAAGGGGGCGTACTCCGAGTATGAGGTGTGAAAATCATGGGATGGGAGGGAGGGTCGCGCTGCGAGATCCCTTGCGTACCCGGAAGCCTGAGCGGGCGGCTTATGAGGGCTGGGGAGGCGCAGACTCCTTCCACAAATACAGGCTTAACCAGTTAGCCTTAAACATATCACAATATGCAACACCAACTCAAAAATGAAATTGGTTAACAAAAATGTAACATTTGGAATAACTCACTGTCCCCTATCATATTTCCATCTGGAGAACGTTCTAGATGTGTGTTTGAGTCACAATAAAATGACATATATAGAAAGTAATAAATACCCTTATGATAGTTCATGGAGGGAATTTCTTCCCATCATAAACTGGATGACTTATGACTTGCCAGTAGAGAAGTACAAGATTTGTTCTTCTCCTGTTTATTACTGGAAGTAGTGTGCTGGCAGATGATGAACATTGTAGATTTAGCTCACAGATGTAGAAATTTAGCTCATTCAAGAAGCAATTCATCTTTTCAATATTTTTATTATTCTTGTGTTGCAGACTCTTGGCATTATCACCGACTTGGTACTTTCTGTCTCAATAAAGAGCCACGAGCAGTTTACTCTTTCCTTCATGTAACAAGAATACATTTCCCTCCCAATCATTATGTTAAAAAAAAACACCCAGGAGAAAAAAAAAAGAAACAAAACGGAAAATGTTCATATCATTTTCATGATTCCACACACCTTACACTTTGTATAGAAATCCAGAGAAAATAACTGGCCCAAATATTCCTGTGGCAGATAGTTCAAAATCTGAAAGGTCTCCGTGCTCCTTGCCCAAAAACTAAATCATTTGTAAAAACATTTTTATACAGCTTTATTTTTGTTAAGTTCTGAAGATAATTGGCACATTTGTAAAGGGTTATATGGCACAGTACCTCTGAAAATAATCTTCTCTTCTTGAAGGCTGTAAACACCTCTTATGATTTTTTTTGTTTATTTCTTTTTTTTTTAAAAAGCATCATGAAAAACCTCAGAAGAAGGTGAAGATGATGTTTTGTGGCAAAAACCCCTTTCTGCCCAGTCCCCCCCCCCCCCTTCCCCAATTCTAAAGGTTTAATTTTTTCTTTTCTTTAG
>NW_017309144.1:42195-61421 GCF_000935625.1 Nanorana parkeri | reverse complement strand
CCCGAATCTTAAGCGTTCAGTTTTGCCTTTGCTTACATAGAATTGTCCAAGCTATCACTTAACTGCCTGACAGTACTGGGGCCTGTACAGCATTGCTTCTCTTTGTCATTGCAGGCACCCTTGGCAATGTAAGTATTAAAGGAAATCACTTTATATTTTCTAAGGGAACCCGACTCAGGTTTCTTTTTCACAAACCAGAATTGGTAACAGAAACCCCTCAATGATATTATGGATTAAAAAGAAAACAATCTGTCTCTTTAATCCATGAATTGATTTTCCTGTTCCATACACCTTTCCTTGATGAAAATATATCTGAAATAGAATTTACACATAAAGAGCTGTACCACAAAATAAGCTTTTTTCTTACATTTTTCTTTTCGTATCTATTTTCCCTTTTTCATATATTTTTTTCTTTTTTTTATCCTTTTTTTAGTAATTCATCAGGTAGTCAGAGAGTGAAATATCCCTTTGAAGTTATCAAAAGAGTCTTCATTGTGTGTCAGTGCTTCAGTTGGAGTGGCTCTGTCTGTTTGTATGGAAAATTGAAGACAAGAAGATGAATTCTGAGTGAAGACTAACCCAGAGAGACTCAAAGTACAGTTAGAAACTGTCTATTCTCATTCTCTGGGAAAAGTTTATTTCTGGTCGGACACTCCCATTAAATGTTCAATTTATTGAGCTAAATTTGTGTTTCTTGCACATTTTCCTTTGAGCTGCTTTTAAACAAAAGAGGTTCGTGAATGGAGTTAAGCATGGGATTTTTGGCACAGTTAAGGGTTCCTGTATTGTTGTTATAATGAGCTTTGAATGCAGTATAGTGGTTAAGGTGGTCATGCTCAATCGCTGGTAGTGCCATGTGGTTGTCTCCTGGGACAGTGGCTGGTATTTCATCCTCTACATTAATTATCTCAATAGTTCGCGTTGGCCCATGATGCTTATGTAGCTGGTGCTGTTTACGCAGTTTGTAAAATGCAATAAGCATCACTGCTGCCATAAAAGTGATAGCCACAAAACAGCCAATAATGATCTTTGTTGTCTTCATGACATCATCTAAATCTTTCATAATGTTTCCTGTCACGTCCGTTATTGGAATAGTGATTGTCTTCTCTGTGGAGTGTGTACTGCGTGTGGTAAGGGATGTGGTGGAATATGTGTTTCCCCATCGAACTGTTGGAGTTGGACCAGGCTCCTTCTCAGAGGGCTTTATCTCCTCTGGTGATGAATCCATTGTTTCCACTGTCACAGTAGTAAAATATGTGTAATCAGTTGTAGTTGGATCAGCAACAGCAGACACATTAAGTGTAGCAGATGCTGTTGTATTTCCTGCTGAGTTTGTAACCATACATGTGTACTGACCAGTGTCCTGGACTGTCACATTTGTAAAATTCAGTGTTCCATCATGAAGGACAGAGATTCGAACTCTGTAAGAGCCATGAGTCATCAAGGTACCATTTGGTGTTAACCAGTTTACAGAAGTCATTGATGTGCCAGTTCTACATTTAAGTTCAGCTGCCATACCTTCAGTTACATTGAGGTCAGTTGGAGGCTCCACAATGACAGGTGCATAGCATGTGAAATGACTCTGATCTAGTTCTCCAATGTATCTTGTTTTTAGGTTTGGTGGGGAATGACATCGAGCACAACAGGTTGTATTGTTGGGTACAGTCTCTTTTAGCCACCAACTCAACCATAACACATCACAATTGCAGTGCCAAGGATTATGGTTAAGGTGTACTCGCTCCAGGCGGTGAAGAGGTGTAAAAAGGTCATGGGGAAGAGACATTAAATTGTTATGAGAAAGGTTAAGTTCCTCCAAGGATTTCAGATCATCAAATGCATTGCGCTCTATTGTTGCAACATGAGCATGCATCAGCCACAGCTTTCTAAGACTTGTTAACCCTTGAAAAGATCCAGGTCGAATAATTTCCAGACGATTTCCAGACAGCTCTAGTTCTTCCAGCCGGACAAGTGCTGTTAAGTTGGGGATATCTTTTAAATTGCACATCCCTAGGTTCAGATATCTCAAATTTACAAGACCTTCAAAAGCAGCTTCAGAAATGTATTGTAGAATCTTAAGCTCCCCCAAATCAAGCCGTCTCAAAGACGGAACCCTGTTGAAAGCATAGGATGGGATACTCTCAATTGGATTATTTCTCAACCACAACTCCCTCAGCTTCGATAGATATTCAAAGGCTTGTGTTGGAACAGTTGTCAAACGATTATCAAAAAGCTCAAGTGTACTGAGATTCGGGAGTCCATTAAAAGCTCCCACCTCAATCTTCCCAATTCGGTTTTTGCTGAGCTGTAGAATTTCCAGATGGCGAAGGTGCTTGAAAGTGTCTGTTTTGATGACCTGAATGATATTTTCCTGAAGGTTCAGGTATCGCGTATTGACAGAGATGCCGTCTGGTGCTTCAACCAGTTCTTTCCGTGTGCAGGCAACTCTACTGGCCTGATTGCTGCATGAGCAGACAGCAGGACAAGATGTTGGATTTGTACCTCCCAGGGCCAAACTTGTGACCCATGAGATTAGTAAAAGTTGCTTCAAAATCATCCTACAAATCTTCAAACCAGGCATTCCGAGGGTGCAACGATGAGTGACCATCTTCAATTTTCATAATTTAATAATATTTTTTCTGTGTATTTTTGTCTTCGGTAAATACCTAGAAGTGCAGATAAAACAACATAAAAATATCATTACTTGTAGGCGTAAACAAATATACAAAACCATATATACACATACATATTTATTCATCTGAAAAGTGCAAAAGATCTTGTGAAGCATAGTAAAATAAATGTTACTATCACAGTCAAAGTAGTTGGAAATGTCCTTTGCTTCCATAGAGGAATGGATGTCAAACCAGGACCTTAGGGTCTACCACCTAATGGTAGAAGACAACCTTTGTCAGAGCAAACCCAAATGCAATTACACTACCAATGATGGATTCTCTCATCTCTCCTCTCTGTCTCTCTCTCTTTTTTCATGGCTCAAACCTTCAGCTACTTCCAAAAGTCCCTATCAGCAATGCATTTTGGGGTACACCCTTGTACCCTCAAAGCTCGTTTCTGTCAACAACACTCATAGCTGTCCTCTCCTAGCGGCATATGTCCCGTTAGTGTCCCCACTTTCACCCATCTCCTGTCCATAGTTCTACATGTTTTCTCCTACTCTTATCTGTCTTTTCTTCCAGCAGTCAGGGTATGGTTGTCATTTTCATTACATTCATTCCAGTCCTCTGTGTTTGTGTATTCTCTTATCTTTGCAACATTCTGTACTAGTTTTTGCTGTATTGTTGCTCTTGTCTTTGTGGTCTCCTCTGGCAATCATCTGCTCCAATTCCCATTTGCCACAATCGTGAGTGTCGCCTTTTCCCCCCAAATAGCAACACTGATTCTTTGCTTGTTTTGACCCTGACCCATCTTTACTCCCTGACCCAGGCATCTTCTCTGTTTGGACCCTGGCATCATCTCTGTTTGGACCCTGGCATCTTCTCTGTTTGGACCCTGGCATCTTCTCTGTTTGGACCCTGACATCTTCTCTGTTTGGACCCTGGCATCTTCTCTGTTTGGACCCTGGCATCTTCTCTGTTTGGACCCTGATATCTTCTCTGTTTTGACCCTGGCATCTTCTCTGTTTGGACCCTGACATCTTCTCTGTTTGGACCCTGACATCTTCTCTGTTTTGACACTGGCATCTTCTCTGTTTTCATGATGTGTGGCGTATAACTCACTCCTCAAAACTGCAATTCACGCGTTGCTCTAAAACATATAATAGTCTCTCCCATATTGATTTGATATTGAGTACGACAGAGATTCTTTCCTTCATTCGTTCTGAGAATATTCAGCCTCAGGGAATTTCTGATCACTCCCCTTTGGTGGTTAGTTGGCATCTTAATCCTTTTTGGTTGTCTTTATTCTCGACCCTAGATAAAATATCAGAAGATATGTCTTATTTCTTAGCCGTGAATAGAGGAACAGCCATGGAGGGGTGGTCTAGGATACGCTAAAGGCCTATCTTCGTGGAATCTTTATGAAAGAAATCAGTTTCTAACACTATAAAAACTGCTTCTAGAAAGGAGCTGGAGCAGGCCCATGATGCAGTCTTAAGGAAGAAGCGAGTTACGTGCAAAGTCCTACTCAAGATCATTTGACTAAATGGCTTGATCTTCAGTGAAAGGCGTAGTCCATGCTCTCTGAGAGGGTGCAAAATAAACAACTTTTCTGGAAATGTGTGTCCTGGGCAGAAGGAGAAGCAGCAGGTAAACTTTTGGCTGACTTAGTCCGCTATCTCTCATATCAGTGCACTTCGAAATAGTAGTGGACAAGTATGTGTATTATATACACCCAGGGTCAACTATAAGAAGAAGATCTCTTAGCAAGTTTTTCTAACACCAACGTCCTTGGAACAGATATACTGCCTATTGAGGTATACAAACAATGTGGTCGGGTGTTACTTCCAATACTCTTAGATGTGTTTATGTATCAAGCTTCCATGTTAGTAATTCCTAAGAAAGATAAAGAGACCCTGTTACCTGAGTCTTCTAGGCCTCTTTTTTTGCTTAATACAGATGTGAAGATATTGGCAAAGGTGTTAGCCACCAGGTTACATACGGTGATTTATTCTATAATACACCCGGACCAAACAGGCTTTATACCAAATTCTTCTACAGCGATTAATATTAGCTGAGTATTCCTCAATATGCAGGTAACATCAGAAGCTACTGGTAATAGGACTTTATTGGCTCTCGATGCTGTCAAAGCATTATATTTATGGGCGGTTCTATGTAAATTTGGGTTCGGAGAACTATTTGTAGTTGGGTGAAATTGCTCCATGCTTATCCTACTGCTTCAGTGCATGTAAATAACTATTATTCGTTATGTTGTCGCTGAGATGTGGCACCAGACAGGGATGTCCTTACTGGAAGAGAATGTTGCCCTGTATGCGGATGACATTCTTCTATTTCTATTATTTGTAGGTGTGATGTCCTTCATTTCAGAATTCAGTAGTTATTCAGGGCTGCGGGTTAACTGGGATAGGTCCTAGTTACTTCCGTTGGACGCTCTGCTGACACCTTTAATTCATTCTTTAACTTATATTAATGTCTCATATAAAGTATTTTGGTGTTATGATTTCCGGTAATATAATGGCATCACGGGACTTGTTCTGCCCTTTTGTTTACATTCCATGACAGCTTTTGGTCCCCTAATGGAATGTAATTAAATGGCCGTAACAAGTCCCGTGACCTCACGACTCGCTCCACCCCTTTGTTGACGTTTGGGTCAAAGTTGTCATTTTGTGCAGCAGCAGGGACTTTTTTTTTCGGCGAGTCGGCGGTCATCGTCTATCATGATTGATGCGGATCTACATCGCTGGAGGACGTGATTGATGTTAGGATTAGATCGATGGACACTATTATCAAAAACTGTTTTGTGTTTTTTTTTTCCACATAAAGGCATTTTTTTGATGGCGTGATGTGTTTATTTACTTATTTTACTGTATTTGGTGAGTCAGTTGCAGTAACAATTACCCCTTACTCATTCATGGGGAGGCAGTATATGGGTGTCCCTTTTAGGAAAGGGGACATCCAGTTTCAAAAAATCCACCCCTTCCCGCAGACCCCCACAACCACTGGATCAGGGTTGCGGGGAAGATGCCCTTGTCCTCCTCAACATGGGTCCCTCCCTGGTAAATAACCCTCCCCATGTTGAGAGCATGTGGCCTGGTATGGTGCAGGAGGAGGAGTATGCATGCTGGTCTTCCCTAATTTCCTGCTCTGCCAGGCTGCTGCTCAAATCAAGGGTCTGGTAAGGGATTTTAGGGTGGATCCCACCTTTTATTATTTTGGTGTTGGGGTCCCTCCTATAATTCCTTTAGGTCTGGTATGAATTGGGGAGGGGACTCCACCCTTTTTTTTTTAAACTTTAACAACACAAGTTCATTCTAAATGACATTTGGGAAAAAGTTTTGGATGCATCTGAATTTTCTTTCATTCAGAAATTGGGATGCATCCGAATGTCCGAATATGCCGAAATTCATCCCAATTTCAATTCGCAACAATACGAATCACACATGTCTACTGACTTCCACAGACCTCAAACATTC
Organism: Nanorana parkeri; assembly: GCF_000935625.1. Classification (NCBI taxonomy): domain Eukaryota; kingdom Metazoa; phylum Chordata; class Amphibia; order Anura; family Dicroglossidae; genus Nanorana; species Nanorana parkeri. The sequence continues at coordinate 55,318 of NW_017309144.1, read as the reverse complement.
TGCAATGCCTGTAGCAAGATGCTGTGGGCAGGCATTAGATACAGTGCTTTTCCTTGGGCTGTCTTCTTCTTGTCAGGTCTTCAAGAAGAAAGAAATATGCTAAATTGGGTAATCAAAACCCCATAATCCAGACTTTGGCTTCCAGCCTGAGAAGAAGTTAACTGGGCTCACTGTAGGGGGGAGGCTTCTGGGAGATGGTTCATTCATAGGAAACTTTGTAAAAGCAATTGTTACATTCTCATAATCTATCACCTTTAGAATATCCATAAATGTGATTCTTCTACACTTGGGATTTGATTACAATAAAAGTAAAGAGGTAACAATGCCCTCAATACTTTGTCTAATAAGAAAGGCAATAAGTGAATCGGTTAACCCCAACCCTAACTTCATAGCACAAAAGGAGTGATATACTGATTGCGATTCGTTTTACATATATACTGAGTAACATTTTTTTGTGGTTGGTGCAAGTTTTACATAGGAATTACATTTGAATGAAAGAAGATTCACAAGACTCCTTCCTGTTAAAGAAGCCAAGAAGAAACTCTTTTCTTTCCCACCCGGGTTTTAACATCCTGCAGTGCAAGTGCTATTTATATGCCTTTATATCTACTCTTTCAATGTCTCTTTGAGTGACTATACTGTGCTGTGGAAAGCTGCTCTTTTCTATGTAAATATATATATTTTAGGTGATTTACCTGTATGGTGTGTGTTATCATGGCACAGGCAATATTACTTACATAAAACTTCATGTACAGCTGGCTTGTTTTTTTTCCACCAGGAAAGGGCTCCTGCTAAATATCTGTCTATGTTGTAGACCAAGAACACTATGCAGAAGACACCGATGACCATTCTCAGGTGCCACGTAAAAGCAGCTTAAATGATCAGGTGAAATCCAGCTGTTGACCGGTCTCCTGGACCTATTTCACACATTTACATGCACTACTGGTAAGTTGGCCATGCCTTTGATACTTTGCACTGGCATCCAGTAAATCCCTTGGAGAGTTTTAATACTAAAGTCTGTTACATATTTGGTAATATTTCTCTGATATGGAAATTAGATTAGACACTAAAAGTGACAGAATTATGCAAGTTTACTTACTGTGGGCAATTCAACAATGACTAAACCTCCAAACAGGTTTTCCTCCATACAGGTTTCTGAACAAGTGCTTCTCCTGGAAAACAAGGATACCATCTGTTAAAGATGCCAATTATTGGTGGGAGGATCGGAGGATGCTATGTGTGCATGTGTTGGAGAGTCAATGAGTTGCTGGATGAACAAACAGAAAACAAAGATGAAGAGACGATGGGTGGATGGATGGATGGATTAATAAGTGGACAGATTGGTGGTTGGATGGATGTGTTTGTAGAAGGTCTTGATGAACGAAAACGTAAATTAGTTCCCAGACTTGTGCATTTGGCTTCTGGTTCCCTGAGCACTTCCTGTAGTAGGGAGTGGAGAGTGAACACTGAGGGGGGAAATCAGATGGGGAGATGGGTGTGAGAATTGAGCAGGCAAGGGGTTAGGGTTACCCAAACGTGTAAAGGAGAGCTGGTGCTAAGAGGATAAGGGTGTGCTATTCACTTCCACATTGGCAGACCTTTTCCGTCGTCAAATCATCAACATTATGGCGCACTTTTCAACCCATTGGAATATTTTGCTATTGTATGTCCGTCTCCACTCTCAAGGCCTGAGCACTGCATTTGGTGCAATGTGAACACACATAGAAATGGCGGCAGTGACAGCTCTGTGGCTTTGCGAGTTTAAAAAGAATTGATTTTATTTTCGGCTGATAATAGAGTATTTTTTTAAACATTTGTCAGCCACACGTACATAAAGGGCAATGTTACTATATCTGAAAGCATGCATTTTAAAAGATCTTATGTTTCCGTTCTCTTGGTAAAAAAGAGAATAGGACAGAGAGGAAGAACACCTGAAAAGCTGACATGTAAAGTGCACTTTTGTTTAAGGCTAATAAAGGTTTAATTTGTCAATAAAATGCTGAATCAGCAGATTTATACTGAGGCAGAAATAGTAATGCAGTAATCAAGGTAAATGGTGTTAAATAGATATTGATGGAATGTGAGCCGAGCCTGCACCCACTATACAGCTGAGATTCACGTGACATCACAGAGGAAGCAGAGAATGATGTTCTCAGTTGCTATGGCAATCTCCATAGATACAAGTATGTTCTACATCCCTGCAGGATGTCTTTTCAATAGGATTCTGCTTAAAAAAATCCTGTCTAGAAGGAGAGAGGAGGAGTGTGGGTGGCTAGTCAAATATATCCAGATAGGCGCCTTCACTAGCTCTCATGTCCGCAATGCATTTTATGTTGCAAAGAAAACCATTTAAACACAAATGGCATCTAATAAAGAGCAAAGTCCTAACAGTGTCTGCAATCATTTGCTGCCTTGGCTTACTGTTCAGTCCATGAAAACAATATCTGGAACATCATCACTTTGTGTGCCTTCAACATAGAATGCTGTATGGAGCCAGAGGCTGTGCACCCCCAGATGATCCTTCATAATGGCCACGCTCAGACTGAAGGAGTATACTGTAAAATGAATCTACATTCTGACGGTGATGAGTATCTTGGCTCAACCGACTGGAATTTGCCTTAAATATGGCTGATTTACAGTGTTCAAATACTTGATAGCTTGAACCAACCCACATTGTACTGGAAACCGGCTCAGCTTCATTATAGGGGAGGCCACATGTTGAGTAATCCTATCAGACCAAAGATTAGCCATTCCACTTGTACTATAGAGATCAGCTAGTGTGCGTAGGGATCCATCCTCTGGAATGACACACCGGATACCTGTCATGACAGCAATGTGGAGGTTGCTACACCCACCACTAAGAAAAGCCACCAGAGTACGAACACAATCACAGGGCCACCAGAGTACGAACACAATCCCAGGGCCACCAGAGTATGAGCACAATCCCAGGGCCACCAGAGTATGAGCACAATCCCAGGGCCACCAGAGTATGAGCACAATCCCAGGGCCACCAGAGTATGAGCACAATCCCAGGGCCACCAGAGTATGAGCACAATCCCAGGGCCACCAGAGTATGAGCACAATCCCAGGGCCACCAGAGTATGAGCACAATCCCAGGGCCACCAGAGTATGAGCACAATCCCAGGGCCACCAGAGTATGAGCACAATCCCAGGGCCACCAGAGTATGAGCACAATCCCAGGGCCACCAGAGTATGAGCACAATCCCAGGGCCACCAGAGTATGAGCACAATCCCAGGGCCACCAGAGTATGAGCACAATCCCAGGGCCACCAGAGTATGAGCACAATCCCAGGGCCACCAGAGTATGAGCACAATCCCAGGGCCACCAGAGTATGAGCACAATCCCAGGGCCACCAGAGTATGAGCACAATCCCAGGGCCACCAGAGTATGAGCACAATCCCAGGGCCACCAGAGTATGAGCACAATCCCAGGGCCACCAGAGTATGAGCACAATCCCAGGGCCACCAGAGTATGAGCACAATCCCAGGGCCACCAGAGTATGAGCACAATCCCAGGGCCACCAGAGTATGAGCACAATCCCAGGGCCACCAGAGTATGAGCACAATCCCAGGGCCACCAGAGTATGAGCACAATCCCAGGGCCACCAGAGTATGAGCACAATCCCAGGGCCACCAGAGTATGAGCACAATCCCAGGGCCACCAGAGTATGAGCACAATCCCAGGGCCACCAGAGTATGAGCACAATCCCAGGGCCACCAGAGTATGAGCACAATCCCAGGGCCACCAGAGTATGAGCACAATCCCAGGGCCACCAGAGTATGAGCACAATCCCAGGGCCACCAGAGTATGAGCACAATCCCAGGGCCACCAGAGTATGAGCACAATCCCAGGGCCACCAGAGTATGAGCACAATCCCAGGGCCACCAGAGTATGAGCACAATCCCAGGGCCACCAGAGTATGAGCACAATCCCAGGGCCACCAGAGTATGAGCACAATCCCAGGGCCACCAGAGTATGAGCACAATCCCAGGGCCACCAGAGTATGAGCACAATCCCAGGGCCACCAGAGTATGAGCACAATCCCAGGGCCACCAGAGTATGAGCACAATCCCAGGGCCACCAGAGTATGAGCACAATCCCAGGGCCACCAGAGTATGAGCACAATCCCAGGGCCACCAGAGTATGAGCACAATCCCAGGGCCACCAGAGTATGAGCACAATCCCAGGGCCACCAGAGTATGAGCACAATCCCAGGGCCACCAGAGTATGAGCACAATCCCAGGGCCACCAGAGTATGAGCACAATCCCAGGGCCACCAGAGTATGAGCACAATCCCAGGGCCACCAGAGTATGAGCACAATCCCAGGGCCACCAGAGTATGAGCACAATCCCAGGGCCACCAGAGTATGAGCACAATCCCAGGGCCACCAGAGTATGAGCACAATCCCAGGGCCACCAGAGTATGAGCACAATCCCAGGGCCACCAGAGTATGAGCACAATCCCAGGGCCACCAGAGTATGAGCACAATCCCAGGGCCACCAGAGTATGAGCACAATCCCAGGGCCACCAGAGTATGAGCACAATCCCAGGGCCACCAGAGTATGAGCACAATCCCAGGGCCACCAGAGTATGAGCACAATCCCAGGGCCACCAGAGTATGAGCACAATCCCAGGGCCACCAGAGTATGAGCACAATCCCAGGGCCACCAGAGTATGAGCACAATCCCAGGGCCACCAGAGTATGAGCACAATCCCAGGGCCACCAGAGTATGAGCACAATCCCAGGGCCACCAGAGTATGAGCACAATCCCAGGGCCACCAGAGTATGAGCACAATCCCAGGGCCACCAGAGTATGAGCACAATCCCAGGGCCACCAGAGTATGAGCACAATCCCAGGGCCACCAGAGTATGAGCACAATCCCAGGGCCACCAGAGTATGAGCACAATCCCAGGGCCACCAGAGTATGAGCACAATCCCAGGGCCACCAGAGTATGAGCACAATCCCAGGGCCACCAGAGTATGAGCACAATCCCAGGGCCACCAGAGTATGAGCACAATCCCAGGGCCACCAGAGTATGAGCACAATCCCAGGGCCACCAGAGTATGAGCACAATCCCAGGGCCACCAGAGTATGAGCACAATCCCAGGGCCACCAGAGTATGAGCACAATCCCAGGGCCACCAGAGTATGAGCACAATCCCAGGGCCACCAGAGTATGAGCACAATCCCAGGGCCACCAGAGTATGAGCACAATCCCAGGGCCACCAGAGTATGAGCACAATCCCAGGGCCACCAGAGTATGAGCACAATCCCAGGGCCACCAGAGTATGAGCACAATCCCAGGGCCACCAGAGTATGAGCACAATCCCAGGGCCACCAGAGTATGAGCACAATCCCAGGGCCACCAGAGTATGAGCACAATCCCAGGGCCACCAGAGTATGAGCACAATCCCAGGGCCACCAGAGTATGAGCACAATCCCAGGGCCACCAGAGTATGAGCACAATCCCAGGGCCACCAGAGTATGAGCACAATCCCAGGGCCACCAGAGTATGAGCACAATCCCAGGGCCACCAGAGTATGAGCACAATCCCAGGGCCACCAGAGTATGAGCACAATCCCAGGGCCACCAGAGTATGAGCACAATCCCAGGGCCACCAGAGTATGAGCACAATCCCAGGGCCACCAGAGTATGAGCACAATCCCAGGGCCACCAGAGTATGAGCACAATCCCAGGGCCACCAGAGTATGAGCACAATCCCAGGGCCACCAGAGTATGAGCACAATCCCAGGGCCACCAGAGTATGAGCACAATCCCAGGGCCACCAGAGTATGAGCACAATCCCAGGGCCACCAGAGTATGAGCACAATCCCAGGGCCACCAGAGTATGAGCACAATCCCAGGGCCACCAGAGTATGAGCACAATCCCAGGGCCACCAGAGTATGAGCACAATCCCAGGGCCACCAGAGTATGAGCACAATCCCAGGGCCACCAGAGTATGAGCACAATCCCAGGGCCACCAGAGTATGAGCACAATCCCAGGGCCACCAGAGTATGAGCACAATCCCAGGGCCACCAGAGTATGAGCACAATCCCAGGGCCACCAGAGTATGAGCACAATCCCAGGGCCACCAGAGTATGAGCACAATCCCAGGGCCACCAGAGTATGAGCACAATCCCAGGGCCACCAGAGTATGAGCACAATCCCAGGGCCACCAGAGTATGAGCACAATCCCAGGGCCACCAGAGTATGAGCACAATCCCAGGGCCACCAGAGTATGAGCACAATCCCAGGGCCACCAGAGTATGAGCACAATCCCAGGGCCACCAGAGTATGAGCACAATCCCAGGGCCACCAGAGTATGAGCACAATCCCAGGGCCACCAGAGTATGAGCACAATCCCAGGGCCACCAGAGTATGAGCACAATCCCAGGGCCACCAGAGTATGAGCACAATCCCAGGGCCACCAGAGTATGAGCACAATCCCAGGGCCACCAGAGTATGAGCACAATCCCAGGGCCACCAGAGTATGAGCACAATCCCAGGGCCACCAGAGTATGAGCACAATCCCAGGGCCACCAGAGTATGAGCACAATCCCAGGGCCACCAGAGTATGAGCACAATCCCAGGGCCACCAGAGTATGAGCACAATCCCAGGGCCACCAGAGTATGAGCACAATCCCAGGGCCACCAGAGTATGAGCACAATCCCAGGGCCACCAGAGTATGAGCACAATCCCAGGGCCACCAGAGTATGAGCACAATCCCAGGGCCACCAGAGTATGAGCACAATCCCAGGGCCACCAGAGTATGAGCACAATCCCAGGGCCACCAGAGTATGAGCACAATCCCAGGGCCACCAGAGTATGAGCACAATCCCAGGGCCACCAGAGTATGAGCACAATCCCAGGGCCACCAGAGTATGAGCACAATCCCAGGGCCACCAGAGTATGAGCACAATCCCAGGGCCACCAGAGTATGAGCACAATCCCAGGGCCACCAGAGTATGAGCACAATCCCAGGGCCACCAGAGTATGAGCACAATCCCAGGGCCACCAGAGTATGAGCACAATCCCAGGGCCACCAGAGTATGAGCACAATCCCAGGGCCACCAGAGTATGAGCACAATCCCAGGGCCACCAGAGTATGAGCACAATCCCAGGGCCACCAGAGTATGAGCACAATCCCAGGGCCACCAGAGTATGAGCACAATCCCAGGGCCACCAGAGTATGAGCACAATCCCAGGGCCACCAGAGTTTGAACACAATCCCAGGGCCACAGGAGTACAAACACAATCCCAGGGCCCCCAGAGTACAAACACAATCCCAGGGCCACCAGAGTACAAACACAATCCCAGGGCCACCAGAGTACAAACACAATCCCAGGGCCACCAGAGTATGAACACAATCCCAGGGCCACCAGAGTACAAACACAATCCCAGGGCCACCAGAGTATGAACACAATCCCAGGGCCACCAGAGTACAAACACAATCCCAGGGCCACCAGAGTATGAACACAATCCCTGGGCCACCAGAGTACAAACACAATCACAGGGCCACCAGAGTATGAACACAATCCCAGGGCCACCAGAGTATGAACACAATCCCAGGGCCACCAGAGTATGAACACAATCCCAGGGCCACCAGAGTATGAACAGCCATACAGTACATGTAATACAAACATTTGCTTGATGGAAAAGCCGCACCGAGCTGTAAACATTGCTAAAATACATATTTGTGTGATTTATGCCGGTTTATGTATTTGTCAGATATTATCTATGTAAAGCCGCCATAAAACATATTTTTTCTATGAATAGAATGTATTTTTCTTCACATTTGTATTATTTTTACATGTGTTGACAACCAAACCTTCACATATTTTGCTAATACAGTCAAATGACTGGGGGGTCAATGCTGCAAGGATATTCTACTTAGTCTCCATCTTCCTCCTTTTCTTCTTGAGGTTTTGATTGCTGTCTGGGTTCCTGCGGGGGATACTCACCCCTCTGTTTGTTCCGGTGACCATTACCACTGAGGCATTTTCTGTCGGGCCTCTAGGAGAGAAAGTGATATGGGCAGAATGCCCTCACTGGAGCTTTAAACCTTCTTTGCTCTATCCATGTCTATCTATGTGTCGGCTTTACTGCACATTGCAATTGTCTCTACATTTCTGCGTCATTTATTTTTGATACCCTTTGATAGTAAGATGACCTGAGTAGATGTCAGGGAGGTGGAATCTCTCATGTGTTGCTGGTGGCGATGGGAGAGTCTTGTCATTTGTTTCATCCTTGGTTTTTCTTCAACCTGACAAGGTCACGAGGTATCCATGACATGAATCTGAAACGACTAGTCTATCCAGCTCTGACTGTTTATTATAATGCCAACCTCCATCTCCATAGGCTTTGGAGACAATGAAAGGTGGGCATAAGAGTGTCCGGAAAACATCACCTGTCCCAGTAATCTATGGTGCCATTGTATAGTAAACCTTATGGGAGCAGTCCAGGGAAGCCATTACAACAATCCTGTCCACTTTCTGCTCTTCATGGAACACCACAAGCCTTTCCTTGCCCTGTAATTCCACATTGCCAATCAGGCATGCTTCTCCCTGAACTTCTCACTCTGCAGCTGGGTACCCCCCTTTGTCGACACGTAAAGAAGCAGCTACTGTATATTATTCACATACCTGGGAACTTTTAAATATGGTAATTCCTGAGACTGTGGGCAGCGTGGTGGCCGCATCTGCACTGAGTTTGGAGGGCTTACATGATAGTTCCTGATTCTACAGATTGGTGGATAGGAGGAATCCAAGTGCACTGTGTGTACACCATTCCATTGACACTGACAGTGGCTGTAGGTAGGAACTAGGTGCATTGATAATGTAATGACAAATAGGTGAGAGCATCTCTGAAAACATGTGTGCACCTGGCTCCCACCTATCTGCCATTCCATTGACAATGACAATGCACTTAGCTGCCACCTACAGGTACTTCACTGAAAGGTGTGTGCACCTGGATCTCACCTATTGACCATTTCAGTGACACTGAAGGTGCTTGTAGGTGGCCGCCAGGTACATTGTCATTGTCTCTGGAAAGGTATATGCGCCTGGCTGCCACCGAAAAGCACTGTCAATGTTACATGGTATATGCACCTGTGTCACCAATACACCATTCCAGTGATGCTGACAGTGTTTGTAGATAGTGGCCAGGTGCATCATCAATGTCTCTAGAAAAGTGTGTGCACCTGACTGTCACCTATTTACCATTGCAGTGACAAAGACAGCCCTTGTAGATGACAGCCAGGTGCACACACCTTTCCAAAAACATCTCAATGAATGACATTCCGGGGATACAGTATAAGCACTCTGGTAATCCACAGCAACCGGATCAAAAATTCCGGTATTGCCGGGTAATTTCTGGCAAGTTCCCACCAATGATTATTCCACACTCATTTGGTGAATTTAGGGTTAGAGTAATTGGGGCAGCCAGAGTAGGGTTAGAGTTATTGGGGAAGCCAGAGTAGGGTTAGAGTAATTGGGGCAGCCAGAGTAGGGTTAGACTAATTGGGGTAGCCAGAGAGGGTTAGAGTAATTGGGGCAGCCAGAGTAGGGTTAGACTAATTGGGGTAGCCAGAGAGGGTTAGAGTAATTGGGGCAGCCAGAGTAGGGTTAGACTAATTGGGGTAGCCAGAGAGGGTTAGAGTAATTGGGGCAGCCAGAGTAGGGTTAGACTAATTGGGGTAGCCAGAGAGGGTTAGAGTAATTGGGGCAGCCAGAGTAGGGTTAGACTAATTGGGGTAGCCAGAGAGGGTTAGAGTAATTGGGGCAGCCAGAGTAGGGTTAGACTAATTGGGGTAGCCAGAGAGGGTTAGAGTAATTGGGGCAGCCAGAGTAGGGTTAGACTAATTGGGGTAGCCAGAGAGGGTTAGAGTAATTGGGGCAGCCAGAGTAGGGTTAGACTAATTGGGGTAGCCAGAGAGGGTTAGAGTAATTGGGGCAGCCAGAGTAGGGTTAGACTAATTGGGGTAGCCAGAGAGGGTTAGAGTAATTGGGGCAGCCAGAGTAGGGTTAGACTAATTGGGGTAGCCAGAGAGGGTTAGAGTAATTGGGGCAGCCAGAGTAGGGTTAGACTAATTGGGGTAGCCAGAGAGGGTTAGAGTAATTGGGGCAGCCAGAGTAGGGTTAGACTAATTGGGGTAGCCAGAGAGGGTTAGAGTAATTGGGGCAGCCAGAGTAGGGTTAGACTAATTGGGGTAGCCAGAGAGGGTTAGAGTAATTGGGGCAGCCAGAGTAGGGTTAGACTAATTGGGGTAGCCAGAGAGGGTTAGAGTAATTGGGGCAGCCAGAGTAGGGTTAGACTAATTGGGGTAGCCAGAGAGGGTTAGAGTAATTGGGGCAGCCAGAGTAGGGTTAGACTAATTGGGGTAGCCAGAGAGGGTTAGAGTAATTGGGGCAGCCAGAGTAGGGTTAGACTAATTGGGGTAGCCAGAGAGGGTTAGAGTAATTGGGGCAGCCAGAGTAGGGTTAGACTAATTGGGGTAGCCAGAGAGGGTTAGAGTAATTGGGGCAGCCAGAGTAGGGTTAGACTAATTGGGGTAGCCAGAGAGGGTTAGAGTAATTGGGGCAGCCAGAGTAGGGTTAGACTAATTGGGGTAGCCAGAGAGGGTTAGAGTAATTGGGGCAGCCAGAGTAGGGTTAGACTAATTGGGGTAGCCAGAGAGGGTTAGAGTAATTGGGGCAGCCAGAGTAGGGTTAGACTAATTGGGGTAGCCAGAGAGGGTTAGAGTAATTGGGGCAGCCAGAGTAGGGTTAGACTAATTGGGGTAGCCAGAGAGGGTTAGAGTAATTGGGGCAGCCAGAGTAGGGTTAGACTAATTGGGGTAGCCAGAGAGGGTTAGAGTAATTGGGGCAGCCAGAGTAGGGTTAGACTAATTGGGGTAGCCAGAGAGGGTTAGAGTAATTGGGGCAGCCAGAGTAGGGTTAGACTAATTGGGGTAGCCAGAGAGGGTTAGAGTAATTGGGGCAGCCAGAGTAGGGTTAGACTAATTGGGGTAGCCAGAGAGGGTTAGAGTAATTGGGGCAGCCAGAGTAGGGTTAGACTAATTGGGGTAGCCAGAGAGGGTTAGAGTAATTGGGGCAGCCAGAGTAGGGTTAGACTAATTGGGGTAGCCAGAGAGGGTTAGAGTAATTGGGGCAGCCAGAGTAGGGTTAGACTAATTGGGGTAGCCAGAGAGGGTTAGAGTAATTGGGGCAGCCAGAGTAGGGTTAGACTAATTGGGGTAGCCAGAGAGGGTTAGAGTAATTGGGGCAGCCAGAGTAGGGTTAGACTAATTGGGGTAGCCAGAGAGGGTTAGAGTAATTGGGGCAGCCAGAGTAGGGTTAGACTAATTGGGGTAGCCAGAGAGGGTTAGAGTAATTGGGGCAGCCAGAGTAGGGTTAGACTAATTGGGGTAGCCAGAGAGGGTTAGAGTAATTGGGGCAGCCAGAGTAGGGTTAGACTAATTGGGGTAGCCAGAGAGGGTTAGAGTAATTGGGGCAGCCAGAGTAGGGTTAGACTAATTGGGGTAGCCAGAGAGGGTTAGAGTAATTGGGGCAGCCAGAGTAGGGTTAGACTAATTGGGGTAGCCAGAGAGGGTTAGAGTAATTGGGGCAGCCAGAGTAGGGTTAGACTAATTGGGGTAGCCAGAGAGGGTTAGAGTAATTGGGGCAGCCAGAGTAGGGTTAGACTAATTGGGGTAGCCAGAGAGGGTTAGAGTAATTGGGGCAGCCAGAGTAGGGTTAGACTAATTGGGGTAGCCAGAGAGGGTTAGAGTAATTGGGGCAGCCAGAGTAGGGTTAGACTAATTGGGGTAGCCAGAGAGGGTTAGAGTAATTGGGGCAGCCAGAGTAGGGTTAGACTAATTGGGGTAGCCAGAGAGGGTTAGAGTAATTGGGGCAGCCAGAGTAGGGTTAGACTAATTGGGGTAGCCAGAGAGGGTTAGAGTAATTGGGGCAGCCAGAGTAGGGTTAGACTAATTGGGGTAGCCAGAGAGGGTTAGAGTAATTGGGGCAGCCAGAGTAGGGTTAGACTAATTGGGGTAGCCAGAGAGGGTTAGAGTAATTGGGGCAGCCAGAGTAGGGTTAGACTAATTGGGGTAGCCAGAGAGGGTTAGAGTAATTGGGGCAGCCAGAGTAGGGTTAGACTAATTGGGGTAGCCAGAGAGGGTTAGAGTAATTGGGGCAGCCAGAGTAGGGTTAGACTAATTGGGGTAGCCAGAGAGGGTTAGAGTAATTGGGGCAGCCAGAGTAGGGTTAGACTAATTGGGGTAGCCAGAGAGGGTTAGAGTAATTGGGGCAGCCAGAGTAGGGTTAGACTAATTGGGGTAGCCAGAGAGGGTTAGAGTAATTGGGGCAGCCAGAGTAGGGTTAGACTAATTGGGGTAGCCAGAGAGGGTTAGAGTAATTGGGGCAGCCAGAGTAGGGTTAGACTAATTGGGGTAGCCAGAGAGGGTTAGAGTAATTGGGGCAGCCAGAGTAGGGTTAGACTAATTGGGGTAGCCAGAGAGGGTTAGAGTAATTGGGGCAGCCAGAGTAGGGTTAGACTAATTGGGGTAGCCAGAGAGGGTTAGAGTAATTGGGGCAGCCAGAGTAGGGTTAGACTAATTGGGGTAGCCAGAGAGGGTTAGAGTAATTGGGGCAGCCAGAGTAGGGTTAGACTAATTGGGGTAGCCAGAGAGGGTTAGAGTAATTGGGGCAGCCAGAGTAGGGTTAGACTAATTGGGGTAGCCAGAGAGGGTTAGAGTAATTGGGGCAGCCAGAGTAGGGTTAGACTAATTGGGGTAGCCAGAGAGGGTTAGAGTAATTGGGGCAGCCAGAGTAGGGTTAGACTAATTGGGGTAGCCAGAGAGGGTTAGAGTAATTGGGGCAGCCAGAGTAGGGTTAGACTAATTGGGGTAGCCAGAGAGGGTTAGAGTAATTGGGGCAGCCAGAGTAGGGTTAGGGTTAGAGTAATTGGGGCAGCCAGAGGAAGGTTAGGGTTAGAGTAATTGGGGCAGCCAGAGGAAGGTTAGGGTTAGAGTAATTGGGGCAGCCAGAGTAGGGTTAGGGTTAGAGGAATTGGGGCAGGCGGAGTAGGGTTAGGGTTAGAGTAATTGGGGCAGCC
>NW_017309144.1:37680-41849 GCF_000935625.1 Nanorana parkeri | reverse complement strand
AGCCAGAGTAGGGTTAGGGTTAGAGTAATTGGGGCAGCCAGAGTAGGGTTAGGGTTAGAGTAATTGGGGCAGCCAGAGTAGGGTTAGGGTTAGAGCAATTGGGGCAGCCAGAGTAGGGTTAGGGTTAGAGTATTTGGGGCAGCCAGAGTCGGGTTAGAGTAATTGGGGCAGCCAGAGTCGGGTTAGAGTAATTGGGGCAGCCAGAGTCGGGTTAGAGTAATTGGGGCAGCCAGAGTCGGGTTAGAGTAATTGGGGCAGCCAGAGTCGGGTTAGAGTAATTGGGGCAGCCAGAGTCGGGTTAGAGTAATTGGGGCAGCCAGAGTCGGGTTAGAGTAATTGGGGCAGCCAGAGTCGGGTTAGAGTAATTGGGGCAGCCAGAGTCGGGTTAGAGTAATTGGGGCAGCCAGAGTCGGGTTAGAGTAATTGGGGCAGCCAGAGTCGGGTTAGAGTAATTGGGGCAGCCAGAGTCGGGTTAGAGTAATTGGGGCAGCCAGAGTCGGGTTAGAGTAATTGGGGCAGCCAGAGTCGGGTTAGAGTAATTGGGGCAGCCAGAGTCGGGTTAGAGTAATTGGGGCAGCCAGAGTCGGGTTAGAGTAATTGGGGCAGCCAGAGTCGGGTTAGAGTAATTGGGGCAGCCAGAGTCGGGTTAGAGTAATTGGGGCAGCCAGAGTCGGGTTAGAGTAATTGGGGCAGCCAGAGTCGGGTTAGAGTAATTGGGGCAGCCAGAGTCGGGTTAGAGTAATTGGGGCAGCCAGAGTCGGGTTAGAGTAATTGGGGCAGCCAGAGTCGGGTTAGAGTAATTGGGGCAGCCAGAGTCGGGTTAGAGTAATTGGGGCAGCCAGAGTCGGGTTAGAGTAATTGGGGCAGCCAGAGTCGGGTTAGAGTAATTGGGGCAGCCAGAGTCGGGTTAGAGTAATTGGGGCAGCCAGAGTCGGGTTAGAGTAATTGGGGCAGCCAGAGTCGGGTTAGAGTAATTGGGGCAGCCAGAGTCGGGTTAGAGTAATTGGGGCAGCCAGAGTCGGGTTAGAGTAATTGGGGCAGCCAGAGTCGGGTTAGAGTAATTGGGGCAGCCAGAGTCGGGTTAGAGTAATTGGGGCAGCCAGAGTCGGGTTAGAGTAATTGGGGCAGCCAGAGTCGGGTTAGAGTAATTGGGGCAGCCAGAGTCGGGTTAGAGTAATTGGGGCAGCCAGAGTCGGGTTAGAGTAATTGGGGCAGCCAGAGTCGGGTTAGAGTAATTGGGGCAGCCAGAGTCGGGTTAGAGTAATTGGGGCAGCCAGAGTCGGGTTAGAGTAATTGGGGCAGCCAGAGTCGGGTTAGAGTAATTGGGGCAGCCAGAGTCGGGTTAGAGTAATTGGGGCAGCCAGAGTCGGGTTAGAGTAATTGGGGCAGCCAGAGTCGGGTTAGAGTAATTGGGGCAGCCAGAGTCGGGTTAGAGTAATTGGGGCAGCCAGAGTCGGGTTAGAGTAATTGGGGCAGCCAGAGTCGGGTTAGAGTAATTGGGGCAGCCAGAGTCGGGTTAGAGTAATTGGGGCAGCCAGAGTCGGGTTAGAGTAATTGGGGCAGCCAGAGTCGGGTTAGAGTAATTGGGGCAGCCAGAGTCGGGTTAGAGTAATTGGGGCAGCCAGAGTCGGGTTAGAGTAATTGGGGCAGCCAGAGTCGGGTTAGAGTAATTGGGGCAGCCAGAGTCGGGTTAGAGTAATTGGGGCAGCCAGAGTCGGGTTAGAGTAATTGGGGCAGCCAGAGTCGGGTTAGAGTAATTGGGGCAGCCAGAGTCGGGTTAGAGTAATTGGGGCAGCCAGAGTCGGGTTAGAGTAATTGGGGCAGCCAGAGTCGGGTTAGAGTAATTGGGGCAGCCAGAGTCGGGTTAGAGTAATTGGGGCAGCCAGAGTCGGGTTAGAGTAATTGGGGCAGCCAGAGTCGGGTTAGAGTAATTGGGGCAGCCAGAGTCGGGTTAGAGTAATTGGGGCAGCCAGAGTCGGGTTAGAGTAATTGGGGCAGCCAGAGTCGGGTTAGAGTAATTGGGGCAGCCAGAGTCGGGTTAGAGTAATTGGGGCAGCCAGAGTCGGGTTAGAGTAATTGGGGCAGCCAGAGTCGGGTTAGAGTAATTGGGGCAGCCAGAGTCGGGTTAGAGTAATTGGGGCAGCCAGAGTCGGGTTAGAGTAATTGGGGCAGCCAGAGTCGGGTTAGAGTAATTGGGGCAGCCAGAGTCGGGTTAGAGTAATTGGGGCAGCCAGAGTCGGGTTAGAGTAATTGGGGCAGCCAGAGTCGGGTTAGAGTAATTGGGGCAGCCAGAGTCGGGTTAGAGTAATTGGGGCAGCCAGAGTCGGGTTAGAGTAATTGGGGCAGCCAGAGTCGGGTTAGAGTAATTGGGGCAGCCAGAGTCGGGTTAGAGTAATTGGGGCAGCCAGAGTCGGGTTAGAGTAATTGGGGCAGCCAGAGTCGGGTTAGAGTAATTGGGGCAGCCAGAGTCGGGTTAGAGTAATTGGGGCAGCCAGAGTCGGGTTAGAGTAATTGGGGCAGCCAGAGTCGGGTTAGAGTAATTGGGGCAGCCAGAGTCGGGTTAGAGTAATTGGGGCAGCCAGAGTCGGGTTAGAGTAATTGGGGCAGCCAGAGTCGGGTTAGAGTAATTGGGGCAGCCAGAGTCGGGTTAGAGTAATTGGGGCAGCCAGAGTCGGGTTAGAGTAATTGGGGCAGCCAGAGTCGGGTTAGAGTAATTGGGGCAGCCAGAGTCGGGTTAGAGTAATTGGGGCAGCCAGAGTCGGGTTAGAGTAATTGGGGCAGCCAGAGTCGGGTTAGAGTAATTGGGGCAGCCAGAGTCGGGTTAGAGTAATTGGGGCAGCCAGAGTCGGGTTAGAGTAATTGGGGCAGCCAGAGTCGGGTTAGAGTAATTGGGGCAGCCAGAGTCGGGTTAGAGTAATTGGGGCAGCCAGAGTCGGGTTAGAGTAATTGGGGCAGCCAGAGTCGGGTTAGAGTAATTGGGGCAGCCAGAGTCGGGTTAGAGTAATTGGGGCAGCCAGAGTCGGGTTAGAGTAATTGGGGCAGCCAGAGTCGGGTTAGAGTAATTGGGGCAGCCAGAGTCGGGTTAGAGTAATTGGGGCAGCCAGAGTCGGGTTAGAGTAATTGGGGCAGCCAGAGTCGGGTTAGAGTAATTGGGGCAGCCAGAGTCGGGTTAGAGTAATTGGGGCAGCCAGAGTCGGGTTAGAGTAATTGGGGCAGCCAGAGTCGGGTTAGAGTAATTGGGGCAGCCAGAGTCGGGTTAGAGTAATTGGGGCAGCCAGAGTCGGGTTAGAGTAATTGGGGCAGCCAGAGTCGGGTTAGAGTAATTGGGGCAGCCAGAGTCGGGTTAGAGTAATTGGGGCAGCCAGAGTAGGGTTAGAGTAATTGGGGCAGCTAGGGTCGGGTTAGAGTAATTGGGGCAGCCAGAGAGGGTTAGGGTTAGAGTAATTGGGGCAGCCAGAGTCGGGTTAGAGTAATTGGGGCAGCCAGAGTGGCTTGTAGCATTGCCATTAATAGATGTATCTTGCTGATCACAGGGCTACTCATCTTGCCCCAAACCAAAGAATGCCGACTTATTTCCCTAATAAAATAAAATAAATAGAAAGTGAAGAGCTACGTCTCCATTCTGCACCTGATGGTAAAGGATGAAAAGAGCCAGAAACGCATTTCCACCAGCATGTCAGTCACAGTGTCAGAGAGCTTTGGAACATACTTTAAAGAGACCCTGTCACCAGACCATTCATTTTATCATCGATCTTCTCATAAGATTATTGTTTTTTTTTAGACATGTTATTTTCTGTAAAAGCCTTCCCGGGGACTGGTTTTAGGCGGCACCATCTTGGATGTAATGCAGCAGCACCAGTAGACTCAGAGCTGTCACTCTATAGTAGGGAGGTAAGGGGAGGGGTGGCGGAAGAAAGGGAAGAAAGCTGTTCTAGGGAATTGACTCTTCCTGGAGTAGACAACTTTGCTAGCAATTTCAGGGACACATTGCAAGTCAATAAAAAAATAATTTATGGCAACTATGCTTCAGGTGGAACTACGCTTCAGGTGGAACTACGCTTCAGGTGGAACTATGCTTCAGGTGGAACTACGCTTCAGGTGGAACTACGCTTCAGGTGGAACTACGCTTCAGGTGGAACTATGCTTCAGGTGGAACTATGCTTCAGGTG
>NW_017309144.1:11863-36511 GCF_000935625.1 Nanorana parkeri | reverse complement strand
AATTGGGGCAGCCAGAGTAGGGTTAGGGTTAGAGTAATTGGGGCAGCCAGAGTAGGGTTAGGGTTAGAGTAATTGGGGCAGCCAGAGTAGGGTTAGGGTTAGAGTAATTGGGGCAGCCAGAGTAGGGTTAGGGTTAGAGTAATTGGGGCAGCCAGAGTAGGGTTAGGGTTAGAGTAATTGGGGCAGCCAGAGTAGGGTTAGGGTTAGAGTAATTGGGGCAGCCAGAGTCGGGTTAGAGTAATTGGGGCAGCCAGAGAGGGTTAGGGTTAGAGTAATTGGGGCAGCCAGAGTAGGGTTAGAGTAATTGGGGCAGCCAGAGTAGGGTTAGAGTAATTGGGGCAGCTAGGGTCGGGTTAGAGTAATTGGGGCAGCCAGAGAGGGTTAGGGTTAGAGTAATTGGGGCAGCCAGAGTCGGGTTAGAGTAATTGGGGCAGCCAGAGTGGCTTGTAGCATTGCCATTAATAGATGTATCTTGCTGATCACAGGGCTACTCATCTTGCCCCAAACCAAAGAATGCCGACTTATTTCCCTAATAAAATAAAATAAATAGAAAGTGAAGAGCTACGTCTCCATTCTGCACCTGATGGTAAAGGATGAAAAGAGCCAGAAACGCATTTCCACCAGCATGTCAGTCACAGTGTCAGAGAGCTTTGGAACATACTTTAAAGAGACCCTGTCACCAGACCATTCATTTTATCATCGATCTTCTCATAAGATTATTGTTTTTTTTTAGACATGTTATTTTCTGTAAAAGCCTTCCCGGGGACTGGTTTTAGGCGGCACCATCTTGGATGTAATGCAGCAGCACCAGTAGACTCAGAGCTGTCACTCTATAGTAGGGAGGTAAGGGGAGGGGTGGCGGAAGAAAGGGAAGAAAGCTGTTCTAGGGAATTGACTCTTCCTGGAGTAGACAACTTTGCTAGCAATTTCAGGGACACATTGCAAGTCAATAAAAAAATAATTTATGGCAACTATGCTTCAGGTGGAACTACGCTTCAGGTGGAACTACGCTTCAGGTGGAACTATGCTTCAGGTGGAACTACGCTTCAGGTGGAACTACGCTTCAGGTGGAACTACGCTTCAGGTGGAACTATGCTTCAGGTGGAACTATGCTTCAGGTAAACATTAAAAATACAGAATTTTCACACTAACCCTTTAACCTGCTGCCTTATTAAGTTGGACAGTGTCTCTTAAGGAGTGGAATTTGGAGATTTGAACAAGCCAACAAAAGGAAAGGCACATGTAAGTATTACCAAGCCAAGTTCTATACCGAGATCATGGCAGCATTGGCAGAGTACACTTGTGCTGCATCTATGGATCAGGTGCCATCATGGCTCCCCTTTACCTTCCATCTGTACATCATTGGCAGCATCATCATAACATGGCTGGGGGAAGAAGAACTGTCTTGGTGTTGCTGGGTGCAGTGGTATTGGGGTTATTGGCAGGAGGTTTCCACCTTTCGCCAAGCATTCTCAAATTGGCAAAAGTGTGCAAAATATTCCGTTGACATATCTGTGATTGATGGACAAGGGAATGCTACACGCAGAGCTTTAACCAAAGTATCATCATGTCGTTCACCATATTCTGCCTGTTGATACTTTGTCCAGTCAACAATCCGATCGGCTCAGAATGAATGATTAGGCTTGCTCATACGAGGAAGAACCAGTGAGTTTCAGCTTCTTTGTGACCCGTTGTTGGTAGTGTTACCATCGTTCTAATGTTTCTATTTTTAGTAGTAGTGACAAGACAATGTTACCTGTTGTCACTGCAATGTCCGCTGTCACCATCTTTATAAGTGACATATGATGACTTTCATGTCTAATATTAGTCTGATGCTAGGGTCAAAATGAGAACAAATGTAACCCAAACCCAGGAAACATGGCAACCAACAACCTGAAAAATAACAATTAGCAACGTGTAAACTGTTGGAAATACAACAGCTAATACTAATGAACTTTTGAGCTGTAGATGGCGCTGTAGAGCAATGCTAGTCTATGCTAATTTTCTATATGGATGCTTATATCTTCGATACGCAACAAGTCCTCTCTGGATGATGTATAATGCTGTATTCTGATGTAATGACCTTCCAAGCAAGTAAAACTCAATTCAGCATTCCTCAAGATCAGAGCTTCATCTAAACACATAACCAACAGGTTATGGGCCCAGACACTGAACAGAACACGGCAAGCCAATAAGCATCCAAGCTGCTGAAAGATGACAAACAGTTCACATATGACATTTGCAAACGCAAAGTTTAACAATACCAACTACCAGCTATGGAAGTTCAAGCTTGAAATGCTGCTAAGCAAAGATGACTTGTGCAAGTACTGAGTACAGACAGAGCCAGTAATGGACCCGCGGAGGAATGAGACAAGAAGAACAGGCAAGCAAAAGCAATTATAAGTCTGCTTGTGGAAGACGACCCGCTCATCCACATAGGGAAAGAGAATACAGCTAAACGTATGTGGACCGCATTACAGAAACTGCATGAGCATTCAAACCTAAATGGTGAACTATATCTGCTACACAAGCTATAGAGGATGAGGCTAGAAAGAGGCCAGGAAATGTGTGACCATGTGAATGCCATGCTGGAAATCATAGAACATGTCAGTGTCATGCTGGAAATCATAGAACATGTCAGTGTCATGCTGGAAATCATAGAACATGTCAGTGTCATGCTGAAAATCATAGAACAACTATGTGCAATTGGAGAGGAAATTAAAGATAACCGCGTGGTGGCATTACTGCTATGCAGCCTCCCAGAGTCATACATCGCTCTTTTTGTTGCTCTAGAAACCAGACCTGAGCAGGAACTAACACTACAATACACCAAAGGAGAATGAATAGATGAATGTGACAGAAGGAAAGAAAATATGTACCATGAGGAAAGCGAGAAAACCCTTAAGGTGCATGAGAGCGCAAAGCAGAAGAAAGAGCGCAGAGCGTGTTCCCCCTGTAAGAAGAGCGGTCACCTGACAAAGGAATGTTCAATCGGGAAAGCCGAGCAGAGGAAGCGAGAGACACCTACAAGAGAAAGAGCTCCACACAGGAAACTGCAGACACATCATAGAGCACGACCTCTACAGTAACTCAGAACGGTATACCATGCGGATGGCGTATTGACTCAGGTGCAACAAGTCACATGACCAGTGATGAGACCTTCTTCACAGGAATTGATTTCAGTGCAAAGCACAAGTTTTCCTGAACAACAGGAAAAGTATCACTGAGGAAGGTGACGGTGAAGGATTCTTGAACTGCATCACACTGTCAGGGGACATGCAGAGTATCCTCGTGACACATGTACTGTATGTCCTAGACCTGGAAGGAAGCTTCTATCAGTGACAACACTTAAAGGAGAAGTACGGGGTCAGTGTCCCACACCGTACACCAGACCCCCGCACCGTACACCAGACCCCCACACCGTACACTCTTGAAGCATGGTGGAGCAGAACGGAAAAATCACACACTCATAGAAATGGCCGGATGCTGTCAGATGCCAAACTACCTAAAACAATACTGGGGAGATCAGTCATAACTGCAACATACCTACAGAATGTATAACATGACTGGACACCATCATAATACAATTCTATGACACTCTATACACAGAACACAACAGGGGTGTAACTGGAAATAACACACCGTACACACCGGTCCCATAGCAACATTTTGAACGGGGTCCCCAAACCACCACATCCAAAAAGAAAAAAAAGTACCTACCTCCAGAACACGTTTCCATGCCTGCACCATCTCCATCTCTTCAGCTCTGCACCATCTCCATCTCCTCAGCTCTGCACCATCTCCATCTCTTCAGCTCTGCACCATCTCCATCTCTTCAGCTCTGCACCATCTCCATCTCTTCAGCTCTGCACCATCTCCATCTCTTCAGCTCTGCACCATCTCCATCTCTTCAGCTCTGCACCATCTCCATCTCTTCAGCTCTGCACCATCTCCATCTCTTCAGCTCTGCACCATCTCCATCTCCTCAGCTCTGCACCATCTCCATCTCTTCAGCTCTGCACCATCTCCATCTCTTCAGCTCTGCACCATCTCCATCTCTTCAGCTCTGCACCATCTCCATCTCTTCAGCTCTGCACCATCTCCATCTCTTCAGCTCTGCACCTGCAGGCTCTGATGCTCACTGCTGCAGAGCCCACCAGAGACCCCGCACAGCCCACCTAAGACCCAGCGCATACCAGAGACCCTGCAGAGCCCACCTGAAACCCCACACAGCCCACCTAAGAGTAAACCTGCAGAACCCACCTGAGCCCCTGCAGAGCCCACCTGTCGGGTTCCGGTCCGAGTGGCTCCATGTCGGGTTCCGGTCCGAAGGACGTACGGTGTTCCAGTCCAAGCCGCGGTGCGGAGACGCACACGGAGGAGACATCCCGGCAGCATCGATAGACATCCCTGAGACCCCGCAGAGCCCAGCTGAGATCCCACACAGCCCACCTGAGAGTGACCCTGCAGAGGCCACCTGAGCCCCTGCAGAGACCACCATAGACCCCTGCAGAGACCACCTGAGACCCCGCAGAGCCCACCTGAGACCCCGCACAGCCCGCCTGAGATCCATACAGCCCACCTGAGAGTGACCCCGCAGAACTTACCTGAGATCCCACACAGCCCACCTGAGAGTGACCCTGCAGAGCCCACCTGAGACCCCGCAGAGCCCACTATAGACCCAGACCAGGTGGGCTGGTCTGGGTCCCTCTCCCTGCACTCCTCTTACCTGTCAGCCCAAAGCCGCTCTCTGCTTCGCCCGGCCTCCTCCTCCTCCACTGCCGCAGCCAATGCCCGGCCTCCCACATCCTCCACTGCTACACTGGAAAGGTACCACCAACGGGCCCTGGCCTCCTCCTCGACCACTGCTTGACACCATCATGATAAATTCTATTACCCTCTATAGATAGAACACTACAACCCCCAACATGGCTGACCAGAGGACAGCATCATAATACAATTCTATTACACTCTATACATAGAACACTACAACTCCCAACATCACCGACCACTGGATACCATCATAATACAATTCTTTTACACTGTATTCATAGAACACTACAACTCCCAACATCACCGACCACTGGATACCATCATAATACAATTCTTTTACACTGTATTCATAGAACACTACAACTCCCAACATCACCGACCACTGGATACCATCATAATACAATTCTTTTACACTGTATTCATAGAACACTACAACTCCCAACATCACCGACCACTGGATACCATCATAATACAATTCTTTTACACTGTATTCATAGAACACTACAACTCCCAACATCACCGACCACTGGATACCATCATAATACAATTCTTTTACACTGTATTCATAGAACACTACAACTCCCAACATCACCGACCACTGGATACCATCATAATACAATTCTTTTACACTGTATTCATAGAACACTACAACTCCCAACATCACCGACCACTGGATACCATCATAATACAATTCTTTTACACTGTATTCATAGAACACTACAACTCCCAACATCACCGACCACTGGATACCATCATAATACAATTCTTTTACACTGTATTCATAGAACACTACAACTCCCAACATCACCGACCACTGGATACCATCATAATACAATTCTTTTACACTGTATTCATAGAACACTACAACTCCCAACATCACCGACCACTGGATACCATCATAATACAATTCTTTTACACTGTATTCATAGAACACTACAACTCCCAACATCACCGACCACTGGATACCATCATAATACAATTCTTTTACACTGTATTCATAGAACACTACAACTCCCAACATCACCGACCACTGGATACCATCATAATACAATTCTTTTACACTGTATTCATAGAACACTACAACTCCCAACATCACCGACCACTGGATACCATCATAATACAATTCTTTTACACTGTATTCATAGAACACTACAACTCCCAACATCACCGACCACTGGATACCATCATAATACAATTCTTTTACACTGTATTCATAGAACACTACAACTCCCAACATCACCGACCACTGGATACCATCATAATACAATTCTTTTACACTGTATTCATAGAACACTACAACTCCCAACATCACCGACCACTGGATACCATCATAATACAATTCTTTTACACTGTATTCATAGAACACTACAACTCCCAACATCACCGACCACTGGATACCATCATAATACAATTCTTTTACACTGTATTCATAGAACACTACAACTCCCAACATCACCGACCACTGGATACCATCATAATACAATTCTTTTACACTGTATTCATAGAACACTACAACTCCCAACATCACCGACCACTGGATACCATCATAATACAATTCTTTTACACTGTATTCATAGAACACTACAACTCCCAACATCACCGACCACTGGATACCATCATAATACAATTCTTTTACACTGTATTCATAGAACACTACAACTCCCAACATCACCGACCACTGGATACCATCATAATACAATTCTTTTACACTGTATTCATAGAACACTACAACTCCCAACATCACCGACCACTGGATACCATCATAATACAATTCTTTTACACTGTATTCATAGAACACTACAACTCCCAACATCACCGACCACTGGATACCATCATAATACAATTCTTTTACACTGTATTCATAGAACACTACAACTCCCAACATCACCGACCACTGGATACCATCATAATACAATTCTTTTACACTGTATTCATAGAACACTACAACTCCCAACATCACCGACCACTGGATACCATCATAATACAATTCTTTTACACTGTATTCATAGAACACTACAACTCCCAACATCACCGACCACTGGATACCATCATAATACAATTCTTTTACACTGTATTCATAGAACACTACAACTCCCAACATCACCGACCACTGGATACCATCATAATACAATTCTTTTACACTGTATTCATAGAACACTACAACTCCCAACATCACCGACCACTGGATACCATCATAATACAATTCTTTTACACTGTATTCATAGAACACTACAACTCCCAACATCACCGACCACTGGATACCATCATAATACAATTCTTTTACACTGTATTCATAGAACACTACAACTCCCAACATCACCGACCACTGGATACCATCATAATACAATTCTTTTACACTGTATTCATAGAACACTACAACTCCCAACATCACCGACCACTGGATACCATCATAATACAATTCTTTTACACTGTATTCATAGAACACTACAACTCCCAACATCACCGACCACTGGATACCATCATAATACAATTCTTTTACACTGTATTCATAGAACACTACAACTCCCAACATCACCGACCACTGGATACCATCATAATACAATTCTTTTACACTGTATTCATAGAACACTACAACTCCCAACATCACCGACCACTGGATACCATCATAATACAATTCTTTTACACTGTATTCATAGAACACTACAACTCCCAACATCACCGACCACTGGATACCATCATAATACAATTCTTTTACACTGTATTCATAGAACACTACAACTCCCAACATCACCGACCACTGGATACCATCATAATACAATTCTTTTACACTGTATTCATAGAACACTACAACTCCCAACATCACCGACCACTGGATACCATCATAATACAATTCTTTTACACTGTATTCATAGAACACTACAACTCCCAACATCACCGACCACTGGATACCATCATAATACAATTCTTTTACACTGTATTCATAGAACACTACAACTCCCAACATCACCGACCACTGGATACCATCATAATACAATTCTTTTACACTGTATTCATAGAACACTACAACTCCCAACATCACCGACCACTGGATACCATCATAATACAATTCTTTTACACTGTATTCATAGAACACTACAACTCCCAACATCACCGACCACTGGATACCATCATAATACAATTCTTTTACACTGTATTCATAGAACACTACAACTCCCAACATCACCGACCACTGGATACCATCATAATACAATTCTTTTACACTGTATTCATAGAACACTACAACTCCCAACATGGCCGACCACTGGAAACAATCATAATACAATTCTTTTACACTACACAGGTGAAACTCGAATAATTAGAATATGGTGCAAAAGTAATGGCAGTAATTGCTGCAAAAGGGGCCCAAACCAAGTACTGAGTACATACGCATGCTGGTACTTCTCAGAGGTCCGATATTGTTCTATGTACAATCCGTGTTTTATTGATTGCGTGTAATAATCTCATTCTCTGAGGTTGTGGATTTGGGGTTTTCATGAGCTGTGCGCCATAATCATCACAATGATGACAGATCACGGCTTGAACTATCTCGCCACGCATGTAACGAGTCTCATATATCAGTGTCACCGCATAAGTCGCATTAGTGACATAAATGAACTTTGCACCATATTCTAATTATTCCAGTTTCACCTGTATATCGAACACTACAATCCCCAACATGACCGGCCACTGGATACCATCATAATACATTCTATTACCCTCTATACATAGAACACTACAACCCCCAACATGACGACCACTGGACACCATCATGATACTATTATATAAATAGAATCCTGAAATCATGCGTGACCTTTACCCTCAGCCTGCGTTGTGGTCACGTGCGGTGATAGATAGGAGATGACCTTTACCCTCATCCTGCGTTGTGGTCACGTGCGGTGATAGATAGGAGAGTAGTCATCCCTGAGACAAGGAACAAAAGCGCATTCCACCCTCTTCCTATGTGACTTCTATATCTCATAAACATCGCTGAACAACACTCCTGACACTGGAAACTTTCTGCACATCCCCCACGTTCTGGTAGCAGTGTTCTGCGGAGTTGGTTCTCTTTATTGTCTCTATGGTAACCAGCGTGGTTTTGTGGCATTTATTGCTCTCATCCCTTGAAGTAATAATTGTGATCCATGTTACATGTAGATGGATCCTATACCACACCCTCCCATCAGCCGGCCCAGTACAAGGCTGGACCAATCAGGAGCCGGGTCGGGGGATTGGATGACTACTTTGGACATCAGTTTGAGATGTTTCTGAGCTCATTTGACCTCTTTCACTTACGTTTGCCCTCACAGAGACTTGTATGGGGAAAGAAGCAAAACACAAAGCCAACAAAGCCCCCAAAAATCTTATAAAACCTGCAATTGTTCTTTGACTTATTTTGTGTTTTTACTTTTCTAGACGCACTTACTTCTGACAATACGGGTAATCATTGAATCCACAAGCTCTTGTCCCAACGTTTCACCACATACGTTCATTTACACACGCGGATGACATGTTTTCCAGTCTCTCTTTATCTGAAATTTACTTTAAAAAGTATTGAGAGAAAAGACGAATATTGATTTATATAGCGCCAACATCGTCTGCTGCGCTGTACAAAGACCGCCCACACCGGAACAATGACAAACTAAATGAAACATTCAGAATACGTTTTGCCACAAAGAGCTTGCAATGCCGAGATATTGTAGACATGCGTATTTATATTGCAGAATGAGATGTTGTCACCAAAATTCAGTAACAGAGGCACGGATGAGGTTACATGTCTGCTGGGAAACATTCATTTTTGGGGACATTTCAAGATTTGGAAGATTGATGAATGTGTGTTGGCCTGGAGTAATAGTGAGAGGCACCCCAATACACAGGAGACCGCACACAATGGGCTGGAGACATGTGCGTTTCGTTACCAATCGAAATTCGTACAAATTTTCCTGAAATTCGTAGATTCGGAAGCATCCGAAACCCGAATGGCAGTTTCCGAATTATATCTGAAATACGAAATTCCGTTAACGAATTTCGGATCCGAATTTCTCTGAAACGGGAACTAATATTTCCCCTGTAAATGAGGAACAACATGACAAGATTTATTTTTTAATCCGAGATACTGATCGGCTGCTGCTGAGAGTCGCGTTACAATACACAGGCGGGAAATACGAACATTCGTTATATTGGAGTTAAGAAGCAAAGTACATTTATATTGGAGTTGATGAGGTTTTTTTTAAAGTCCGAAATACGAAATTCGGATCCGGAATCCGTTAACGGAATTCGTATTTCGGATAAAAAAACAACGACCACATCGACTCCGATATTAACAAAGGTATTTCTGCTTTTTGACTTCATCATAACGAATGTTCGTAAAGTTAGGAAAATGTGCCGAAACTAACGAAAATCCGTATTTCCTACCAATCCGAATTGAGTTTCAGATACGAATTACGAAATACGAAATACGAAATAACGGATATTATGAAACGGAACGAAACTGAACAAATTTTTTTATGGCGCACAAGTCTAATGGGCTGTGATTGGCTCTGTTCCTAAGCATGGGCAGGACATACCCTAACCCCTAACCCTAACCCTAACACTAAACCTAAAGTTAACACTAACCCTAAGGTTAACACTAACCCTAACCCTAACCCTAAGCATGGGCAGGACATACCCTAACCCTAACACTAACCCTAACACTAACCCTAAGGTTAACACTAACCCTAACCATTTTTTATTGGTTTGACTACACTAAAATCAGGGCAGTCTTATGGGAGGCCTCTTCCTCTGCAGTCGGTCAGGTAAGTTAGAACGCCTGCCCTGACCAGTATTTATGTATACAAGGCATGTATACCACACATATACTCTACATGTATAGAAGGAATGTATACCACAAATATACTCTACATGTATACAAGGCATGTATACTACACATATACTCTACATGTATACAAGGCATGTATACCACACATATACTCTACATGTATAGAAGGCATGTATACCACACATGTACTCTACATGTATACAAGGCATGTATACTACACATATACTCTACATGTATACAAGGAATGTATACTACACATATACTCTACATGTATACAAGGCATGTATACCACACATATACTGTACATGTATACAAGGCATGTATACCACACATATACTCTACATGTATACAAGGCATGTATACCACACATATAGGATGCTTAGAGACAGAGGAAGAACACAGACCTTCAGTCAAAGGCTTTGGTGCTGACTGTAACCGTCTGATTGTCTCTGGTTGTTGGTCTTTGCGCATGTCACACTACGACTTCAAGCTACATACCCCATACGCAGGATCCCAGTGAGGGTGGCCTGCCCCCAACCAGCACCATATAGTGGCTTTCCTCCCACACTCCTAAGACACGCTGGGAGGTTAATTGGCCCTTGTTAGTACGCATGTGGTATAGGGCTCTTAGATTGTAAGCTCCTCGAGGGCGGGGTCTGATGTGAATGTGAACTATGTACAATGCTGTGTAAATTGTCAGCGCTATATAAGTATCTGTAATAAATAAATACTGACATTTCGGCTACTTTCATTACATGAAATCATTAACAAAATGACAGCAATCCGAAGTGGAGTCAGTGCAGGAAGGTTCAAACAATGTATTTCCTGACATTTGGAACTCCGCCGCCATTGACAGTGCTGCTTAAATCATTTATACAAACAAGGCCACAGAACAAACTAATGGCAGCCTCTGGAGGTCAGTAAGGTGGGGGGGCTGCCAAAGCTGCCATTGGAGCTGAAGCCTATATCCACATGCTCAGGGGATTGATAGAACTCCGGAGACCCAGGAAAACAGCGGGAAACACAAGCTGAGACATTTACAGATGCCATGGAACTTGTCTCCTACACAAAGAACTTTATCATAGGCACAGGCTGAAGATCATCACCTAAGACATCTCTACATGTAACCATAGACCACTGCTAGCTGAGTTTCGGTCAAGAGTCATTGGTCAAGATCACATGTCTATAAAGACTGCTGCTGCATTATAGGAATCTTTATAGAGTGATGACCACTGATATACGTCTTGTAGCAGAACCTATAAGTCCTGAAGGTATAACAACACTGAATCTCATGGTGGCTGCGGTCTCACACCTGACCCCAGAAGCAGCCCTCAAATCTCTGCACATCTGGAGTGCTAAAGAAACTTTATACAAATCATCAAGACATTCTACAAAGGAGGGAATGGCCTTAAGTTGTCCTGAAATGTCCACGGATATGAAACAGTAGAAATCTCTACAATCTGTCAGGAAAACAGACCGAGCATACATGAAACTTGTCACATTGCATCGACTTTGTTTTCTAAACATTTTCAGAAGTTCTCGAAATAGGACCCCAAACATGTCCAGCCATTGAACATAGCCAAATGAAGGTCTGTGTAATAGGTCCTGGTATTCCATGGGACGAGGTTTCAGATCATATGTGAAATATGTCATCTTGCATCTCAAGGGAGAATTCATCTAGTGCTCTCTACAGCTCGATACCAATCATACATCAAAGAATGACACAGACTGGGAAACCTATGTGTAAGGTATTCAGCACACTTGTTGATCCACATTTGGTGCCACTTCATCTACAGAGTAGCCGTATCTCAGATGCAAATGTTTTACCTGCTCAGATACTTATGGGAAGATAAAAAAACCTGACACATAAAGGAACACAAGCGGCAATACTCATCTGGCACACATCAAAGCTAAATTCACTATTGCTGTCACTCTAGGATCATGCTTGTGGAGAAATAGACACAGATACTTCCACCAATGAAACTGAAGAATATATAGCAAATCATGTATCCGGTTTTATGTGAAATCTCAATGAGAATGGCCTAAAGACTCTCCAGTTCCTGAGTCTGCCTCACCAATAGCACTATACTTGCAGCAATAACACTGTGGTGGCACCTACTAAACCTCAGGATTGAGTGTGATTACAAGTGACTGTTATGGTGTAACCAATGTTTTGGTGCCAGTGGGCAGCATTGGATTACATGTTGTGTCGGTATAACATTCTTGTTATTAAGCTTTGGCAGTCCATTAAGAGTCAGCTTTATTATGTGAGCCCCTGTCCCTGAAATGCCTTGAGGAAACAGAGTTCCAGTGTCTCCCCTTGCCCCAGGTTACTAGAATCCCAACAAGCAGTTGCAGAGTGTTACTAATGGGGAGCTATAGGGTGGTTTGGGTGATATTATGGAGCTGTAGTGAGAATATCTATACAAGGAGGATATTTCTGAAAAGATGTTGTAGATGGAATATATAACGAGGATGGAATGTTTCCTGATGTATTCTAGATGGGATGACCGTGCTTTCTTGCTGAGCAGTTGTAGTAGAAAGTCTGGACTCTTCTACTTAGTTATTTCTACCTTGAGGATTAGCTGCAGGTTACTGTGTCAAGAAAAGGGTTAATTCTCAACCTTTGGGCTGGAAGGATTCCTGGGCTGGGAGCTCTGCAGGGGCGGGCCCAAGTGTTCCCTGTTAGATGAATACTCTGCTGTGTGTATGTAAAGACTCATCACAAATATATTCCATGGCTCTGAATGGAGCCATGATAATACACAGCTACGATAGACTGTCTGTTGTGGAACTATCCCTCCAAGTATGCAGGAGCGGCTGGGGAGGATCTCCCATATTTGATGGGCAGAGACTGGTTAGAGTCACTGACACCATTTGTTAGCAGCGTGGTTAATGCAGCAAAGAAGAAATATAAAGAATTGAGAAATTGTCCTGGTCACTGGACTTCTCATCCTCTGCTTGAGAACAGCTTTACCATCCCCGTCATAAATACCATTGGTCCAATGATATCTGAACAGTGCATGAGTCAACAGTGGTGGATGAGACCACTGACAGGCAGAGGATGGGTTAGCACATAATAGGGCCCAAGATAAACTGACAACCAATTGGTTAATAGATAAGAGGCTTATGGTACCCTGGCAATGAAGAGGTTAATACAAGATGGGGCCTGCAATACCCATAAATACAACAGAGCCAACAGTAGCCTGGTGACACATTGGACAAGGCCTTTGGTGCCCTAGAAGTGAACAGGTTAACACATATTGGTGACAAAGGAGATAATTAACCATTTGTGAGAAGGAAGGTCTCATGGTGCAGTTTTTTTGGCTGCTCTGAAGTGTCAGATGTTACAGTGGACATCCTACATGTTACATACGTGTCCTAGAGGTCACCACCTCCGCCTCTCTGCAGAACACAACTTGTCCCTATTGCCTCCTCGCCTGTTCTCTCCACTGGAACTATTTCTATGGTTACCACTCACACGTCTCCGGCTCTCGCCTCCTCCCTCCTGCATCTCTGAGGGGATTTAATCACGACTCCCCCCTTTTCTCCTCCATGGAACACAAGAAAGCTTTCTATACAAAATGCACTTCTGCCCAATAATTTGCTTCTTGTCTTTAATTCCTCTTCAGTCCAGACAACAAGCAGAAGGCAAATTGCAGCAAATCTGCCATCAGCTGCACCTGCAGGGCCCGCGGCACACAGCTGCAGATCTCCTGCTTTGCTGCACAGAGGTGAATAGACGCAGGGCGACAAGGTGTGCCATAGATTTCTCAGCCGAAAGGGAAAGAAAATGTCCGTTCTCTTGCTGCCCTGCAAGCTGCAGGCGATTCTCCCCCTCCCCAATGTGTGTATCTGTCGTTCCAGCAGCCCACCCCCCCCAAGCAGCTCTGTTTTCCCAGTGAAATAATTTCTCCTTTGTGATGTAATTATGGTTTCTAGTCACACAGCAGTGCAGGGAACCTCTCACAGTCTTCCTTCCCCTCCATCCTTCCCTCTGCCACTGTCCTCTTGTTGTTTTTCTGTCTGTGCAGCTGCACTAGGATTCCATCTTGTTGGAGCAGCACATCAATTTCCAGTCCAGCAAGATGAATAGAAGATGCTTTTCTGTCTCTGGTGCTGAGGATGGAACCTTCCCAGTGGCCGGAGATGTTCCACTTCTGATGGCGGTCTATTTATCCGCAGGATGCTCTGATATTTTCCAGAAAAAGGCCCTGGGGACCCAATAAATCCATCCTTCAGATTTTTCAGGAATTGGGTCGGTTCCCTTGTCTTCTCCTCAGACCCCTTCTTCTGTCGCTTTCTGTCCACTTCATTGAACAAATAAAATCCAATTATCTAATTAGCAGTCTCCCATAGCCACAGTTGTGATTGGTTGTGGCGTTGTGAAGATGAGGTGCAGGACTGAGCTGCAAGAGAAAGGATTGAGCTCCCTCTCGGTGAACAGAGCTCCTCTCCTCCTACTGGAGAGGCGGGGGCTACGGACGATGGAAAGAAAGCCACAAGACTACACCAAATCCACCAATTGTGCTATGAAGTCACATCATACAATGATGGCTCCCAGGACGGCTCCTCAGTGAGCATGGAAAACGCAGCCAATTAGTCGCCATCATTTCATTTTATGTCACTTCTCCACTTGTGTCATTTTCTATCTAAGAAAAATGAGTGCAAAAAGAATCAAAGACATCGAGACTTGTGCCAGTCACAAGTAGCAACCAAACCCAAACTTTAGGATTTCCTTCTTCATCCTTCCCCAGCAAAAGCTACAACCACCTCGAGGCCAGAATACCAATTTATAGGATGTGTGGTCACAGCTTCACTTAACAAAGAGGAAACAAATCAATCTTTAGAATAAAGTAAATGAGCTGCTCAGCTTTGGATTCCAGGGCCCTGAGGTCCCCCAGATGGCAGAAGATATTTATCCTACTGCTGACCACACACTTTGCAATCTCACCGTCCAACCTCCTTTATCAACAACTATTTAGTGCCAAAGCCTACAACACATCCAATGTCAATGCAATAAGGGAGATAAAAGAAGTCCAGATTGCATGACCAGATTTGAAGAGCTTGATCCAGGTGAATTGGAGTTCAAATAAATATATTAAAATGCAAATATTGCCTATTACTGCTTTATCATGAAGGCAGCTTTCCGAATACAACCTTTTTCACTCGAGACTCAAAGACCATTTGAGTAGATGCTCCATGGGCCTGACACCATGCACAGCTTGTACTTAGAATGCCACTGGTAAAACGGTTCCTCCGGTCTGTAGATTATGATTATTGACACCTAATCATATGTCATACAAAGTGCCATGTTTGTTTTCATGCTCTCATGCCAGAGAGACTCCTTATCACCAACTACATCAGCGATATTATACAATAGTGAAACCCAATAAAATATTGTATTCTGACCTGAGAGGACCACATGGGCTGACTAGACCTATCACCACAGGAAGCATGGGGAAATGCAGAAAAGAGGCAATAGTAAGTTTGGGATGTCCACTGGCAGAGAAGGCTTACACCAGACTAACCAATGACAAAAAGATACCGGAACGCCTTTCATATTTTATTTGACACCATATAAGAATAAACAAGACACTCAGTGCCGACACCGCCACTTTACATTTTCTGACAGATACGGCTGCCCAGGTCCCTTGCAGGCACCTGAGAGCCGCATAGCCCACCTGAGAGTCACATAGCCCTCCTGAGAGTCACATAGCCCCCCTGAGAGTGTGCAAAGCCCACCTGAGAGTCACATAGCCCACCTGAGAGCCGCATAGCCACATGAGAGTCACATAGCCCACCTGAGAGCCGCATAGCCACATGAGAGTGCGCACAGTACACCTGAGAGTCCGCACAAGCCACCAGTCCACCTTGAGACATCAAGGCACTAACCCAGAACAACTCAAAGCATGTAGCTTCATATTATTTTGTATTGCTGTATAATGTATTGCTATAGTCCTCTATAGCTGGTCTCCTTACTCCCTTCCCTGGCTGTCTTTTTGCTCTTTCTCCCGGCTGCCTCTCTTCACTCTCTCCTCTATAGTATCGAGAAAGAAAAGTTGCCGCGAGCGGTGCTAGAGTGTTGGGGTTTCACTTGAAGAAAAGGTGGCGACCCTCCTCAAAGGGTAAAGTAGCAGTAGATCCTGGCAGTCATTCACCATCTAAGCATCAGTAGAGTACAACTGGATTTCAGATTTATTGTATACTATATGTCCCCTGGAACCCCACAAACATTATTAAAGAGCTCTCAGTCAGACAGATACGTAAGACCAGACTTAGAACCTTGTGTGGGTCCATCACCAACTCCACACTATTACACAGTGGCCACTTTCAATGTTTTCTGTATGATAAATCTAAGCGTTAGGGAACTGTACACTTCTCAGCACATAAAGTATGGCTAAAGCATGTAGTAGGTCATGCAATCTATGTAGCCTGAGCTTAGTTAGTAAGGACTCAGGGCTATCATCATCATTAACTTTACAATAAACCATTTAAAGTCGACCTGAACTCAAAAAGAGAAGATTTTCTATGTTATAGAACATCTACAAGTTAAGTGTGCCTAGGTAGAGCCCTGTAATACCTTAGTACCTAGGCACTCCTGTGTATACTGCCTCATAGCTGGTTATCTGCAGTGTGAGATCTAAAGCTCTGCTGCCTCGGACTGCCACCACTCTGCCAGTCACTGTTCTCTTTGCAGTAGGAAGCACAGCCCTGCCTCTACCAAGATGGCCACCTCTATACAGAGACACAGTGCAGAGCAAGGCATGGTAAGTCAGTGATAGGGACATAAACAATCAGCTGGTGATTACTCCTTTGCTCTACGCCTGCGTCCAGAGTTCAGCTCCTCTTCAACTTGCCACGTCAAGCAATCAATATCTTGTGATTTTTTACAAAACTTTCAAACAAAAACCCAGCAACAGAATACTGTAATATAACAATACTCATCTCCCCTCCACTCAGGAAAAACTGATTTAAAGACAAGAAAGAGCAAAATTCCCCAAAGAAGGACTATAAAGCACCGGAGAATAGAAAACGGGAAGGAAGGTGGAACTGAATGTCAGAGATCATATACAGAATAAAAGATGAACCAGGATTGGACAATTTGGGCGACAACTTCATTTTTGTTCCCATTTATTACAATAAGGAGCCAGGCAAGAAAACCTAATAACCGATTCCTATACTTTGCCTCACAATGTCGCCATTTTGTTCACCAGTTTATGTGAAATTTGTAAAACTGCTGAGAGTGAATAATGAAAGTGCCTGTGGAATAAAATGTAATATTGGTTCTGATTTTATAGTGGATGTTGTTGTGTCTTGGCAG
Organism: Nanorana parkeri; assembly: GCF_000935625.1. Classification (NCBI taxonomy): domain Eukaryota; kingdom Metazoa; phylum Chordata; class Amphibia; order Anura; family Dicroglossidae; genus Nanorana; species Nanorana parkeri. Next base: position 18,599 of record NW_017309144.1, on the reverse strand, counting down.
GACTGTGTCCAGAATGGCGGAGACAAGTCTTTATGGACAGCCAGAGGATGGGGCCAATTGTCTCCAAAGCGAGGACACAAGGCACTTAAAAGAGGGCAGTGAATGGGTCAATTGTGTGTCCACAGTGAATAGACTTCTGTGGAGTGACTGCAGGGTCATCCATAGGGGAGGTCAGACAGGGATGAGAACCACAAACAGCCACAAATTCAGCTGTAACTAGGAGAAGGCACAAGAATGACACCCCATTCCTCCATGGATATATAGAGATGCTGCCAAAGTCAACGGCTTATCCAGTGTTTAAAGACACAGAAATGATTGGCCATCGCATATTATCAGTATTTAATGTAAAACCAAATCCCTCCGATGCCGGTAGTACATTTAGCTTGAATGATCTAATGAGGGAACTGCTTATCCTAAAATAACTGCATTGTACTCTGTTAGTACACGGTGTCCCTGCTTTCCTCTGGTCCAGAGCTGCTAATACCTCAGCTGTATAAAGTCATTCTACCCTTTAGAAAGGTTTTCATCATGAAATTACCCCCAATCATCTCTCCAAGACTCTTTACCAATCATACATCCTATCAATAAGGGCCATAGCCCTCAATACTGCAACTTCACTGACTCTGTATAATACCCAATCAACACAAATGTCTAGTATTTCACTTTTGTATCATTTCTCTCTGTTTATAAATGCAGCAGAAAGATTGTGATTTACTGCTCACTATGCAAATCTATCAGTCAACTGTCTCACTGGAAACATTGCACTCCCTGTGCGGCTTATATCTTACATCAGCAGAGAAATGGTAGTAATTACACTGGGAGCTCACCCTATATGTGTATTTAATATAAATATTTACTTTCTAACAAACACTTACTGGCACTTACCTACTTTTCCTTTAGGTTACGCTCCTTTCCATAATGGTGGAATTGCATTTGTTTCATATTCTGGTCTCTCAAGGACAGAGCTGTGACAGACAACAGCCATGAAGCCAGCAAGGTAATCAAGACTATGATGGTATCTATATAAGAAGTCCAATACTACATCTCCCCTCTGAGGGGTAACATATCTCCTACATGTTGTTCTTCTCATCATTGGTCTAGATTTCATGTCCTGCATAGCGGTCATTCCTTCACTGCTATTGCCAAGTTTGAATCACATACTGGATGCCAGCACCCTGTCTCTAGGGGCAATCATACATTATAAGTGCGGGGGCCAGAGACATCACTTGTGTCATGTGTATGGACCCGCTGAATGACAGCAAACACTACACTTACTACATATCACTTCTCCACACTGAACGGACTATTCCCAAACTATGAACAGGGAAAACCATCAATGATAGCAAACAAAATCACGAATAACACTAAAACTACCTGCGTCATACTAAACAGAGACGGTTATACATACAGTGTATGCACACACTCTATATACAGTATACATATCCACAGGGAAAGGAATGGATTGGAAGTGTTTGTGGTGAGAAGTTACATAACCACAGAATGCATCTTCAATGCAGGGAAATCAGCTGCTTCATTGGTCACACAGACACCATTTACCCAGCAGCATAAATGTTAAATAATATATATATACGGCTTATTAATATTCATAATATATCAGTCTGTTTAATACTTTACTTTACAACTTCTGGGTTGTAGAATACAAGTAAGTAAGTCAGGGCAATAAATCATTCTATCCAGCCATTAAGTCACTCCAAGGATGAAATTCTTGGTATGAACTGTATAGAGATTTGGTTTCTAGGCAGGAAGATCCTTCTGTTCCAATGAGCATAGTAGACCCTTGGGGGCAACCTTTTCACTTCCCATCTCCTCATTATTTGAAGATGTATCAGCTAAAATAAGTATATCATTGGGCTTGTCCTCTGTAATCACTAAATCATGATCTTTATTTTCTGAGACTTGTAAAAAGCTCTTCTTCAGACTTTCATCTCTCGCACTTCCAGTTTGTTCATCAGTAGTAAGTGGGTTTCAATTTATATTCTGCTCATTTCTATGAATAGAACAGAAGTATAAACTCAACTCAAATCACATTGCATAAAGGCCAAGAGGAAAGTATGGCCATGTTCTAGACGGGCCACAGCTAAGGAAGATGTCCTTGGTCTGAGATCCCAGCTGCCTTGTATCATAATAGACAGTACACACAATTCATCCACTTTTGCACCTGAAATCATATTAAAGTAGAACTCTAGTAGTCATGTTTGGAAAAAACTGGTTTTTGAAAAGGAAACATAAAAAGACCTTTGGGTTAGGGTTAGTGCTAACCCTAACCCGGCCTAACCATGACTGCCAGAGGGCTTAAAACAAAGTCGCCGTAGGAAGTTCTTCAAGATGGATTACTTAAACAAGCCATTCCATTTTTGAAATTGGGACTGAATTTCCCATAATCCGTCAGCAGTGTGTAAATGATAAAGATGCTGATGATAAATTTCCATCTCTTACTACATCTTATAACTGTGTCCAGTCTTAGCCTGCTGTTATGGTTTACAGTGTGTAAAGAAGCAACTGTACTGCAATAAAACTGCTATTTAGGTCATAGGAAAACTGAAACACTGCACCAGAGATAATAGTAAGAAATAAGTATATCCGGAATCGCCAAAATGTTTCTACCCAAGAATGGAAACAAATATTTGTACATAGTAATTGTGGTCTGCAAATGCAGTGATTCCATTCAGATTAGTTAGACTGCAGAGATTAACTGAATAATGTGGAATAGAGTATGTTGTGTGGTGTCTATAAATTGCACTCCAGGCTCGGAGTATAGCACACTATCTGTGTGGATTTATTGATCTTTCTCACCGATCGTGCAGCCAATGTTCACATAACAATGCATGTTTCCTTCAATATAAATCCATATATTATCAGAAACAATGTCATCAGAGGCATGTAGAAAAATAGGGAAAGAAACCTTATATATTTACTACACAATGAAGAGTCATGGCAAATGCAGAAATACTTTCCCTTTGGGGTACAGTGGTTAGAGTGGTTACTCACAGTCTCACCATGTCAATACAGCAAGCATCCCCACTGCAAAGCATCAGCAGATACATGTATAAAGCATTATATGTTTATGTTATGATCATCTTGAATCATCTGATGACCAAGAGGTTTGAGATTGGTGGCATTGGATTATTATGGTTAGAGTTTGAAATCTGTGACATTGGTACATTGGGGTTGAGGTTTTGGATTGATGACTAGGTTGGTTGTATCATGTGGTTTTGTAATCCGAAATACATTCTTCTAATCCTTAAATAACAATACAGGATACGTCCAACCCAGTCACCTATCCAAAAATTACAACCCCAATGTGCCAGTTTAACTTATCTAACACCCCCAACCCTCATGGACCAACTGAAACCACAACCCAATATATTAGTGTCTTTGATCTGAAACCTTAACCATGTTAAGCCATCCGAAAACTCAACACTTATGGACCGGTATTACCAATCTGTAACCACAAACCCAGAGTGCTGGAGAAACTGTTCTGAAATATCTGTAAGGTACCTGTGGAGGGTAGAGTCCAAAGTGGAGTGAGGCTGAGGATAAGGCTAGGCAGTGTCAGGCAAGCAGAATCAGCAACAGACGGGCAGTAAATTACAAAATCAGGATTCAGGAGATGAGTCGAGAATTAGGCCGAGGTCTGACACGATCAGGTAGCGAGGTACAAAATCGTCAGGCAGAAGGGTAGTCAGAAATCAGGCCAAAGTCTCAAAGCGGTCAATTCAGCAGCATCACACACAGGAAACCAACCCAAATAACAGGCTCAGAGAACAGGAAGTGCTCATTATTTGAAGTAGAGGTTGAAAATTTCAAAAACCAAATCAAACCGAAATGACATTTTTTTTTTTCATATTTTATTTTTATAAACTTTTAATTTTTTTAGATTTTATTTACTTTTATTAAATATTTTTTTTAAACTTTACTGTTGGGGGGCTTCGAGGAAATATGGGGGTCTAAACAGAACCCTGATATTTCCTTTTTAAAATAGAAAAAGGGATTGAGAGCAAAGAGTCCTCGATCTCTTTTTCTACAGCCATTAATCTCCAAATCTCCAACCGAATGTGCAAGTGCCACCAATCTCATACTCCAACCGTTATGTATCATCAGTCCAAAACGCTAACCCTAAAGTTACATTGTCACTAATATGAAGCACTTCTTCAATGTACAAGTGATATTAAACCAATATCCCAACACCAATATATCAGTGTCACCAATCCAAAACTTAAAATCAAATGTACTAGTTTTGCTGGTCAAGGTTTCAAACCCTAATGCCAGAATCCTAAACTCTACCAGAATCACTAATCCAAAACTCAAACCTCATTGTGTCACTGTTCTGTTACCCCATCCTGAATGTACCAGTTGCACTCATTAGAAATCCCCGTCATAATGTAGCGGGGTCACCAATCCCAAACCCTGAAGTATCACTGATCCATAACTCCATCACCAACAATGCTAATTTGATTCAGGAGGAAGGGAGCTGTTTTGTTTGTTCCAACCATTGATCAAATTCCGCATTAAATACGGCATGCCCCATGTTCTTACTCTTTGGTGTAGAGTGTATATGTTATTATGATTAAAAAGAACTACAATTCATCCAAATATTATTTACAAAGCAAAGGCTGAAATACAGAGGAATCACCGCCCTATATATTAGACATGTAGATTGAGCTTTGGTGGAATCTTCAAGGTGACCTTGTAAGAAGTATTAGTAACCATTCCTCTACCTCTTTAATTACAACTTTGCCAGCTGAACAAGTCTTATCGATCTGAAGTCTCCTTGGAAGAGACTCTGAATATCTCACATAAGCTTGCGCACCTCCGTCTTCCACCAATGAAGCATTAAATATCACCGGCGTCGGTGTAGCTGTTCCACAAGGTCCACCAAATGTCTTCCAATAAGATGTTCTTATCACCTGTGATATTAATAGTATTCCTGAAAGCAATATACATCAGGACCATCAGAGGAGCAACCTTTGAATACAGTTTTGGTACACACAGGAGAAACATTTACTGAGAAGGGAAACCACATTTTTACACGAAACGTCAGTGGTAACATGCACAGTTTGCATTAGGGTTGTTCAGATACCAGTCCAGATATCAGTGCCGACACCAGTGATGATACCAGTGCCGATACCAGTGCCGATACCAGTGCCGATACCAGTGATGATACCAGTGCCGATACTAGTGATGATACCAGTGCCGATACTAGTGCCGATAGCAGAGGTTGCAGCTGGGTCCGGGCTCTGGCACTCCACCACTGTCCTGAAATCATTAGTCTGTATTGTTTTATAAAAATTGTCACATGACACTAAACAAAAATGTATCAGTACTTGTGTCTGTGAGGACTTGGACCAGTATTAGTACTTTGGGTAAATGGTATCAGTGCATCCCAAATATATATTTATAAAAAAATAAATCACACAATAAAGCAGAGATGCAGAAATCTCGGGAGCTCCGCGTGCTCCTTACCAATGACAGCCGACCTCCCAACTATTGAATTTTTCTCTAGTCTAATCTTGGAGCTGGAAAAGTATCGGTACTTATATATCGGTACTTATATATCGGTACTTATATATCGGTACTTATATATCGGTACTTATATATCTTTACTTATATATCGGTACCTATACCGAGTACGGTGCTTGGTATCTGAACATCCCTAGATTGCATGGCATGAATTTCTAGATGATTGGGTTGTTATTCTGAGAATGGCTTTTGTTTGGCTACAATGAATTGGGATATTGTGTGTGTAGTGAGCAGATAACGTGATGGGAGTTCCATCACCAAATAGCAGATGGTAGCACTCATATTGGTGAGATATTGTATACGTATAGTTCATGTATATCAGGGACCTCAGAGACCTATATACTAAAGTGGTACACTCATCTTCAGGTTGCCGTGAGAACAGGAAACATTGATTCTACTGATCATGTAGTTCACATTATCAATAAAGTCTTACAAAGGTTTAGCATTGAGATGGAGCAGCCAAGGACATGCATGATGTTTTGGAGTGCAGGATACATGTATGTTCAGCCAATAGAGTCATTCCTGTCTCTCTGATGGGAAGATCTTGAAGGGGCCACTTGAGTCCTGTTCAGGATCGGTGGCTCAATGTTCGCCCAGCTATAGCAAAGTGTGCAAATAATCTGTCCGATGACAGGGCAATGGCGGCTATGCCAATCTCATTCTGGCCACTGACCACCCCGTGCTAAAGAGACTGGTGACTGATGATTGCCAAATATTACCAGCCATCAATGTGATAATGTGAAAGGCTGACGGCGCTTATCACACGTAGCAGCTATGACTAGATATGAACATCTTCAGGGATTTGCCTTTCTTTAAACACTGCAGCAGAGGCTTTCAATTGCAAGTCACTAAAAGGTTTGCCGCCATTATTAGGTCTCGTCATAAAGAAATATTTACCTCTCGCGTCTGATATTCAACTATCACTATCATCACCTTTCCTGGGAATTGGAATCAGCTAAAAAGTGATCCAACATAAAGAGCGGCAAAGATTTCATTTATTATTCATATTATGTGATGGAATTTATAGCATTAGCCAGTCGCTGCCCTGAAATGAGTACAGCTGTCACCTGGCCAATACCAACAATACATGACATGGGGGGATCAGATCCCTCTACTCCCTATGGATGATACTCCCTCAGTGTAAGACAATAGTGGAAGTCCGGCACTTCTGGTCACACACAACCAACCTTCAGAA
>NW_017309144.1:1011-9486 GCF_000935625.1 Nanorana parkeri | reverse complement strand
ATATATATCCTATAAATAGACCCCCTTGTCTTTTCTATGAAGCAGTCCTACCTACACCCTCACTAATGCTGCACAACGAGAGTTCCATGTCTACTACAAAACACCAAAGTGTGCCCCGCTCTCCACACCAATACACTCTGTACACTGTGATGTAAATGACATACTCCATGTCCTTCTTCTCTGTACACTGTGATGTAAATGACATACTCCATGTCCTTCTTCTCTGTACACTGTGATGTAAATGACATACTCCATGTCCTTCTTCTCTGTACACTGTGCTGGACACGGTGTTCTATAAGGACTAAAGGTTCTAAGTGGGACTTCCAAATTCCAACCAAAAAATGAACTTGCACTAATTTCTAGCACATTAGTAGAACAGAATATTGTCATATTGCCCCTAAATGACTGTGCACCTCTACTTCATTCTGCTGATATTATTCCCTATCCAGTGGGGTGACCTGCGGAGTGACCCTTCACACCATTCCCTATCCAGTGGGGTGACCTGCGGAGTGACCATTCACACCATTCCCTATCCAGTGGGGTGACCTGCGGAGTGACCCTTCACACCATTCCCTATCCAGTGGGGTGACCTGCGGAGTGACAGAACGGTCTCAGTGTTTGGATGGACTCAGTGATCTGGATACAGGGATTTGGAACATCTGGAGTCACAGAACTTCATCTAATATGAATGGAACAATCTCAGACTATGAGCCAATCAGAAGATAAAGTCACCAATAGACTGACCATGACGCTGCCTAGCAACATTTATTAGAGGAGCCATTCTTTAAAGATGCGTCTATGGCTACAGGAAGAAAGTTTACAGGTTCAATGTATTCCAAGAATAGAGGAGAAATGGAAAAAGACCTGTGGGGGGAGGGGGGCTCACAGACCACAGATTTGGCAATAGTAATCAATGCCAAGCAGTAGCCAGCACAGCAAACACGATGCTGGTGTGTATTAGAAGAGGGATGGGGGGAAGGGATCAAAGAGTAATACTTCCACTTTATAAATCATTGGTTCGGCCTCATCGTGTGATAGAGATGCATCCCAGGATAGCCCCCTGTGTGATAGAGCTGCATCCCAGGATAGTCCCCTGTGTGATAGAGCTGCATCCCAGGATAGTCCCCTGTGTGATAGAGCTGCATCCCAGGATAGTCCCCTGTGTGATAGAGCTGCATCCCAGGATAGTCCCCTGTGTGATAGAGCTGCATCCCAGGATAGTCCCCTGTGTGATAGAGCTGCATCCCAGGATAGTCCCCTGTGTGATAGAGCTGCATCCCAGGATAGTCCCCTGTGTGATAGAGCTGCATCCCAGGATAGTCCCCTGTGTGATAGAGCTGCATCCCAGGATAGTCCCCTGTGTGATAGAGCTGCATCCCAGGATAGTCCCCTGTGTGATAGAGCTGCATCCCAGGATAGTCCCCTGTGTGATAGAGCTGCATCCCAGGATAGTCCCCTGTGTGATAGAGCTGCATCCCAGGATAGTCCCCTGTGTGATAGAGCTGCATCCCAGGATAGTCCCCTGTGTGATAGAGCTGCATCCCAGGATAGTCCCCTGTGTGATAGAGCTGCATCCCAGGATAGTCCCCTGTGTGATAGAGCTGCATCCCAGGATAGTCCCCTGTGTGATAGAGCTGCATCCCAGGATAGTCCCCTGTGTGATAGAGCTGCATCCCAGGATAGTCCCCTGTGTGATAGAGCTGCATCCCAGGATAGTCCCCTGTGTGATAGAGCTGCATCCCAGGATAGTCCCCTGTGTGATAGAGCTGCATCCCAGGATAGTCCCCTGTGTGATAGAGCTGCATCCCAGGATAGTCCCCTGTGTGATAGAGCTGCATCCCAGGATAGTCCCCTGTGTGATAGAGCTGCATCCCAGGATAGTCCCCTGTGTGATAGAGCTGCATCCCAGGATAGTCCCCTGTGTGATAGAGCTGCATCCCAGGATAGTCCCCTGTGTGATAGAGCTGCATCCCAGGATAGTCCCCTGTGTGATAGAGCTGCATCCCAGGATAGTCCCCTGTGTGATAGAGCTGCATCCCAGGATAGTCCCCTGTGTGATAGAGCTGCATCCCAGGATAGTCCCCTGTGTGATAGAGCTGCATCCCAGGATAGTCCCCTGTGTGATAGAGCTGCATCCCAGGATAGTCCCCTGTGTGATAGAGCTGCATCCCAGGATAGTCCCCTGTGTGATAGAGCTGCATCCCAGGATAGTCCCCTGTGTGATAGAGCTGCATCCCAGGATAGTCCCCTGTGTGATAGAGCTGCATCCCAGGATAGTCCCCTGTGTGATAGAGCTGCATCCCAGGATAGTCCCCTGTGTGATAGAGCTGCATCCCAGGATAGTCCCCTGTGTGATAGAGCTGCATCCCAGGATAGTCCCCTGTGTGATAGAGCTGCATCCCAGGATAGTCCCCTGTGTGATAGAGCTGCATCCCAGGATAGTCCCCTGTGTGATAGAGCTGCATCCCAGGATAGTCCCCTGTGTGATAGAGCTGCATCCCAGGATAGTCCCCTGTGTGATAGAGCTGCATCCCAGGATAGTCCCCTGTGTGATAGAGCTGCATCCCAGGATAGTCCCCTGTGTGATAGAGCTGCATCCCAGGATAGTCCCCTGTGTGATAGAGCTGCATCCCAGGATAGTCCCCTGTGTGATAGAGCTGCATCCCAGGATAGTCCCCTGTGTGATAGAGCTGCATCCCAGGATAGTCCCCTGTGTGATAGAGCTGCATCCCAGGATAGTCCCCTGTGTGATAGAGCTGCATCCCAGGATAGTCCCCTGTGTGATAGAGCTGCATCCCAGGATAGTCCCCTGTGTGATAGAGCTGCATCCCAGGATAGTCCCCTGTGTGATAGAGCTGCATCCCAGGATAGTCCCCTGTGTGATAGAGCTGCATCCCAGGATAGTCCCCTGTGTGATAGAGCTGCATCCCAGGATAGTCCCCTGTGTGATAGAGCTGCATCCCAGGATAGTCCCCTGTGTGATAGAGCTGCATCCCAGGATAGTCCCCTGTGTGATAGAGCTGCATCCCAGGATAGTCCCCTGTGTGATAGAGCTGCATCCCAGGATAGTCCCCTGTGTGATAGAGCTGCATCCCAGGATAGTCCCCTGTGTGATAGAGCTGCATCCCAGGATAGTCCCCTGTGTGATAGAGCTGCATCCCAGGATAGTCCCCTGTGTGATAGAGCTGCATCCCAGGATAGTCCCCTGTGTGATAGAGCTGCATCCCAGGATAGTCCCCTGTGTGATAGAGCTGCATCCCAGGATAGTCCCCTGTGTGATAGAGCTGCATCCCAGGATAGTCCCCTGTGTGATAGAGCTGCATCCCAGGATAGTCCCCTGTGTGATAGAGCTGCATCCCAGGATAGTCCCCTGTGTGATAGAGCTGCATCCCAGGATAGTCCCCTGTGTGATAGAGCTGCATCCCAGGATAGTCCCCTGTGTGATAGAGCTGCATCCCAGGATAGCCCCCTGTGTGATAGAGATGCGGTGGGTGAGGGTCCAAATATAGTTTTGCCAAATGATGATGAAATTCATCGAAGCCCTTAGTGGGGTCACTAGTAATACTATGCAATGTCGTTTTCATAGTTATCAGGGGAGGATTAGCATTAAAGGAGCTTCCTGGCTAACATGGTGTCGGGTCTATTAGCATAACATTTCTGTTTAGTCCACCGGAGGGTCGTGTTTGCGTCTTCGTATTAAACAAAGGTTAAGGCCATTCCGTATTTTATTAAGAGCAGTTAAGTTCTGAGGAGTCGGATGAGCTTTAAATTGTTGAAAACGAAGTGGTGATTGGGTTCCAGCTGATACCTACGTTGAGTGCGTTCTTTCTTGTGTCGAGTGGCAATACCAATTCAATGACCCTGAATAACTGTTTTGTAAGCAACCACAAAGTCACAGATGAAGACACAGATCCCCAGTTTAGATACAAATATTATTGGGTGGTTGCACAAAGATCATCTAAAAGGTAGGACAAGAGAGACTCATTAAGTGACCACAGCTGGGGACTGGTAAAGGGAAATAGGGAGCCTTAGGTTGTCACCATGGGATCGGTCCAAGGGACCGAGCCAATGTTAGTAGATTTAACACATGGGAGGAAAGAATGGAGGGTAAAAAGATGGTCAATTCCTTCAAATCCTTGGTAAGAGGATGTAGCTCTCGCCAGACGTCCACTAGGGGAAGATTATCAGACAGCACATGGGAAGAAGCGGAGTCCAATGGGGACTTGTCCTATTTGGGGTTGAGGACTAGGTTAGAATCACCACAAAGCAAAAGAACACCTTTTAGGTGGGATTGCAAGAGGGATAGTAGATGGGAGAAAATGAGTAATCGTCTGCAATTGGGATATGTAGGGACCGTGAGTTCAGCATCGCGGAGAGCGCCCTGAAGAAGAAGATAGCGATCGGTCTGGTCCAAGATCTAAGGCATTGGAAGGGAGTGTTGTTGTGAAACGCTATAGGCACTCCAATATGTTTAGTGGTCGCAGTGTACTGAAAAACCTGAGGGGTATTTAGCATCAAAATATCTCGGAGGAGAAGAAGTAGAAAAATTTGTTTTTTGAAGACAGGCAATGTTAATTTTGTGGGTCCTAAGATAGCGAAACATCTTGACCCTCTTTTGAGGGGTATTCATACTCTGCACGTTAAGAGAAAGCCATTTGAGAGCCATTGCTATAAGAGCAAATATAGCAAATAAACTAGGTGGAACCCACTCGGCCAACAAAGAAGCTGCAGTACAGAGGAAAAGAAAGCAGAACAATAAGAAACAGAGCCAAGCAGAGAAAAGGAGCAGGAAAATAAGGTGGGGTTGCCAAATATAAACCTAAAGAAAAAGGAAAGAAAAAAAAGGGGGGGAGGGTAGAGAGGGAGGAGGAAGAAAAAAAAGGGGGGAGACATAGGACAAAATGAATCTTCGAACTGAGCCTATTTAGTGATCAATGTCTAAAGGAAGAGGGCAGAACGGGCCACAAAGGTAAACAGTGGTGTGAAAAGTATATTAAACAAAGTGTAAACACAAATAGTCACCAAACGCATAATGGAAATGTTATCAGTCTGGAGGGTAGCCCAGTCCACCAAAACCACCCTGGAACCCTGCCAAAGAGGCGGAGCAGGACATCGGCAGGCCAGGGAACCCCCCAAACCGACAAATGATAGCATAAGTACTGACAAGTACAATCCCTCAGTCTAATACTAGTCATTGATAAGAAGTGCAAACTCATTAATATTTATGCAGGCAAACTGAAATGTAAGGGTTTTAGGGAACCCCTAAGGGCTGTGAGGAGGAAGGGAGAAGGAGGGGTATAATATAAAACTTGTGTTTTAAAAAGAGAGCTATTTCCATATCCAGAGTTTGAGTGTAATACCATCCGAATGTTGAATAGGGAGCAATCCTTGCAATAAAAGTCTCATGCAGATATATATTAGGGTACCGGAATATAGCAGGACCATTGTTCCCAAGGGTTAAGGCTCTGAATCCTTATTAAAATGAGCAAAAATGAACAATGACTATGCAGCGATAACACGTCACTCCCTGTAAGCAACTACACTGAGAGTCTCAACATCATAACAAAACAGCGGGGGCAAGAAGAAGTTCAAATTGTATTCTGGTCTCCGAGGGGAAAAAAAAAGCATAAAGGTATCTCAATAACAATAAGGCAACAACGGCTAATTGAGGTCCCATAAGGAAGAAGAACATTAGAAGATCCTTGAAATGGAATATTCCACAAGCAAACAAATGAACTCCAAAGAGGATGAAAAACTAGTGCCAAACCGGGGGAAGCAGCATACCGGAGTGGGACAGAATAGGTGGGTGCAAACAGGCGAACAACGTCATCCATCCTTAGGAGAGTAAAATGGCTGTGATCGCAGGCGTTGGAGAGATTGGGAGCGCTGGGAAGGAAATCTCCAGTGCTGATGGTGGTCTCAACGCTTTGGGAACACCAGAGGGTCGGGAACCTTGTGATGACTGGGAATGGTCCACAGGAGTGTCCAGATCTATCGCCTGAAAGATGTGTTGAAGATCTCGATGATTAGTGGCTTGTTATTGGCCATTCCTCCAAGTGAAACATGACTTACCCTAACCCAAGACTGGCAAATATGGATTAAGCGCCCTCCTCCGTAGACTAGTAATCAGAGATATGTCCACAAAAAGCTGAAAGGGATGTCCTTGAAGTGAGAGCTCTTGTTTATCCCTGGCAGCGACGAGGAGGAGTTCGTTAGATTTATAATAGTGGAGTCTAAGATTAAAATCTCGCGGCGGGCCATCAACTTTCCTCCTGCCCAGGCCTCTGTGGGTCCTATCAAATTTTATGCACTCAGGAAGACTATAAGGTGCCAGGTCCTGTAACAATGCAGTTATGGAGCCAGTCAAATCAGTAACGTGTTCTGGTAGGCCCCTGATGCTGGTTGCCCCATCTGGATCTATTTTCAACATCTTCTTGTTGGTCACGAAGAGTTTGTATGTCTCCAAGAGGTTTTTGTGACGCTCCAGGACCATGTGATTTTCAAGCATGGCTTTACGGTGTCCAATGTCCCAAATTTCCCGCAGATCGGCAGATAAATGTTTGTTGACAGACGTGATTTCCTCCAGGGCCAGCGATGCTTGCTAGGAGTGCTGCAGAAGCTATAGCATCCGTAGACGGTAGGGCTGATAGAAAGAGCTAGGCCTAACTCACATCCAGACTTGCTGCTGTAGTATGACACATTCTGCTACATTTGTGGCTAGTATACACCTAAAGTGACTCTAAACTCAGAAGGTAAATCTTAAAAATGTATCCAAGGACCTCAACTATTAACAACAATGTATCTTATTAGTGTATCACTCGGCTGTAGATCCTCCAATCATCTCTGAATTTGTGCTCCAAGCTCGCTCCCACGATGGACTACAATCTCCCTACAAATGAATAAACTAAACATAAGATTGTAGTCCATCCCGGGGGCGGAGCTTGGAGCGGTGACTATTTACAACACACACAGGGACCATGGGGAACAGACGTAGCCCCCCCTCCAGAAGGAAGGACAGTGTCAGAGATGATTGGAGGATCTACAGCCGAGTGATACAAGAATAAGATACATTGTTGTTCATAGTTAGGGGACTTTATTGCATTTTTAAGATTAAACTCCGGAGTTTAGTGTCACTTTAGCTGGATTTGTTAAGAAAGCATATGAACAATCCCTGTGTGATAGCTTTCAGAGGTGACAGGCTTTCTTTATGAGCCTGCCCTCCAATACAGAAGATAGAGCACACATGTGCTATACTTTCTGTAGAGCTCAGGCTGGGACGGCTGACACAGGAGCACTGCGAGTAGAGCGGTCCTGTGTCACTGATCACAGAGCGGAGAACGGATGTTCTCCGCTCTGCTCCCTGACTCCATCCTGAACTACCTTTCTGGGAGAAAATGTTTCTCTCCTGGGCGGCTGGGAGCCGCCATCTAATAGCGGGAGAGTTGGGATGTCTGGGTTTACCAACTTTAGTCTATGATAAAAGTCTCCATAAATATAAAGTGCAGATCATTTTAGATGTAGACTTGTTGACTTAGAGTGTTATTCACTAAAGGGTGAAGAGTTTGGAGGGCCGGAGACGAGAACAATCTAGGCCAGTGATGGCGAACCTTTTTGAACCGGAGTGCCCAAACTGCGACACAAAATCAATGTATTTACCTCAGAGCGCCGGCGCTGACAATAAGTTTGGTATCGCAGTTTGGGCGCTCGGGTTTAAGAAACGTTCAACATCACTGCCTAACGGCCTTGTACAGCTCTCACGGGGGACCCGAACGTCCCGGATCGCCTCTGTAGTCGGGCCGGTCACAATCAGGCAGCGGCGGTGACCTCTAAACAGCAGATTAGACGGCCGCTTGCGGGGGCCTCCCGGGGTCCTAGCGAGGAGGAAGCAGCCGTGTAACCTGCCTGTTTATTGGCTGCCGCTGCCTAATTGTGACTGGTCCGGATCGCATACCAAGGCGACCCGGTCAGTCGGATCTATTTCAATTGGTGGTCCCTGAACGCAGTGGTGTATTGGGGCTGCCCTAGGCAAGCAAAACTCGGGCGCCCCCACCCCCACTAAATTTACCCCCACCCCTTCCTGTTTAATACTTTTTACGTGACCTGTCAGTCGTGGGATACAGTGCAAACACTGTATCCAGCTTTTGACATGTTTCCGCTATTAGCATAGCAGGAAAGCTGTGGTCTCAGGGGGGCTTAGCAGGATTTGTGGTGAGCTCTGCGGGGTCTATGGTGGGCAGAGCCCCCCACAGATCCTGCACAGGCCTGAGACCCTGCAAAGCCCCCCACATATCCTGCACAGCCCCCTGGAGGCCCTGGAGTCTGCAGGGTCTCAGGGGGGCTGTGCAGGATTTGTAATGGGCTCTGCCCACCATGGGGCTGCAGAGCACACACAGATCCTGCAAAGCCCCCATGAGACCCTGAAGTCTGCCAGATCTCAGAGGGGCTGTACAGGATCTGTGGTGGGCTTTGCAGGAG
>NW_017309144.1:0-776 GCF_000935625.1 Nanorana parkeri | reverse complement strand
CAGAGACCCCGCAGTCTGCCGGAGCCCCCCATGGATCCTGCAAAGCCCACCAAAAGGTATTGCACAGCCCACCTGTGACTGGTGGGCTGTGCATAATCTATGCTGGGCCCTGCTAGCACCGTGCTCCTACCTTACACGGGAAGCCCAGCCTCTCATTCTTTTGTCAATACCTTAAATATTATTTCCCCTTAAATTGGGATGGGAAGAAATGAAATGCACATAGAAAGTGTGACATACGTATGAATCTATAGAGCATTGGAACATTGACAGGCAGAGCTAAAAACAAAGTAGAAGGATTTGCTGTAAGGACTGAAAGTCATTGAATAATCTGATGTCGGGTGAGATCGATGGCAGACCAACACCTAAAGAGATGACAATACTGGAGATTTACTCACCGCGAGGTGGATGTGAAGAAGAGCGACCATCTCGTTCCATCTACACTCAGGTCTGTGGAGACAGAGACACGCAGGAAACAATGAAGTATCCGACATGTATTGTTCATGGATGTTTTTTATTTGCACTTTACAGTTTTTTAGGACAAGCTTTCGGGGGTTGGACAGAACTATGTTGTAGCAAGTGGACCAGCAGGGCTCCACTCACCTTACAATGAGGGGACAATACTGCAGTGAAATATGTTAGTCTTTTGTTCTGTTCCACCAGCTAACTTAAAGGTATTTTCCAATCATCTGAGAAGTGTCCATAATAACAAGGACAAGACATCTACGGAACAGTAATCTAACCCTTCCCTTACATACAACTTCCCAATCACCTAACCC
>NW_017309143.1:70407-95935 GCF_000935625.1 Nanorana parkeri | reverse complement strand
TAGAGGGAACATGGCACACTAGTAGATTTTCCTTTTTTTCCGTTTAAAAAAAAAATTGATTTGAGGGAGTATATTAATAAATGTCTGTTGATCCTTCCAGTTTTTGTTCTCCTTTAATAGCGGGGCCCCGGCTCCCAATGTGTGCCATAGTGGTGACCTATGCAGCAGTACAATCCAATCTGCGGCAGTCACTTTCCCCTGCTGGGGATTACAAACTAGCTACGCTGACCATCTACCAAATGGCTTGGAACTGTCACTTTTGCTGGACAACTGTCAGCCGGTCACAGGGAGGGGAAAAAGAATGGATCTGCCGGAGGATCAACAGTTACAACTGTTCTAGGTGGGACTTAGAACACCAAACACTGCTACCGGTATGTAAAAGCAGACTGCATCATACATGTCATGTTTGGTGTTGCCCATAGATCTACTTTAAAGCCAGATGCAGCCAGACATCTAGTATTTTAGGGGGAGGAAAAATAAAAATGTCTATTTCTTTCAGTACTGGCTGTTATAAATAACTACATTCCCTTTTCCCTTACTAATGCTCCTAAAACGTAATGCTTCCTATAATATTCTATTTACAATAGGGAGGAGATATGTTGTGGATACATCTTCTTAAATACAATTCTCCTTCCCATTATAAACAGCAATAGCCTTTTACCTGATGTACATAATGTAAGACTCGTAATGGCCGTGGACAATGGTGAGGGTATAAGATGTTAAAATGCCTCCAATGGTCCACAAGGCCCACACAAGTGGCAAATAAGCCAAGCGGTTAACCTCCATACTGGAAATTAACTACGCAAAAAACGCACAAAAGTTGCATTTCCCTATTTATAATGGTCTGGCCCTCTAGCAACTTCAGCGCCAAATTATAGCTAATTTGCCTACAAACGTCAGGTGGTCATAATAATCTGGCCACTCAGTGTATATATATATATATTATGCCTGATATATAATTTTTTTTATTTGAAGCATCCATTGTAAGGCAATTGCACAGCTACTAATAAATTAATTATCAGCACTAAAAAAAAGTCAAATCTACTGACACTGCTAACTAAAGGTCTGTGTACGGGGCAGAGCCAGTACTCCATTGGAGCATGCATCCCCTTGGGTTGGGGGTCTTGCTGCACATTTTGCAATAATATAATAATTAAAATCATTATAGGGTTCAATAAATCCCTCTACTAGCAATCGTTATGGCCAGCGGATTGGGAATATATGTGCAGAAATTTGGCATGTGTATCATTGAATATTTGGTGAAGCAAAATTGTGAATGCTAAGGTGGAAGGAGTAGGTCCCCAGGAGGAGCTGTGTCGGCCGCACGGCGCCCTTGTTGCCACGACGCCCTGTGCGGCCGCACAGCTCGTACACCCCTAAGGCCGGCCCTGGGAGCCGGTACAACTGAGCAGAAGTGAAGGCAAGGCCTGAGTTCACCTTTAATTGCATGCAATGGGCATATTATTGTTTTTCTAAACTAATTAACAATGTGACTATTTTAGGACGGAGTTGTTTAAGGTCGCGTAAAAGCCATTCATCTCTAATGTTCCCCGAGTCCAGCCCAGGTCTCCGGTGACTAGTAATTAAAGGGGTGAGGTGTGGGCGAGATCCATCATCTTGGACAAGGCTCTTCAAAAGCCGGCTCAGGCCAGTGATGGATGAAGGTAGACCCAGTTTATGTATTAAATCTGAACACATTACATTAGTAGTATTGGTGACTTTCTAGTCTGACGGGATACTTATGTTTTTGTTTTTTTTATCTTGCTGAGATAAAATTTTAAGATGGATTTCATAATGTATAGAGCAGCCTTTCTCAACCTAAGTGCCATGCAGTGGCGACACAAAGGGGGTGCGTGGGTTGCGGCCCGCACCCGGGAGACACCATTGGAGGGGTGACACAAAAATGACTGACAGTCATTTTGGTGTCACCTTCTCTAAAAAGTCGGGCACTCGGTCATGGGTCAGTGTCAGGAGAGAGGAGGGGACCCGACGGCATGCCTCATTCTGTCAGGTGAAGTCCCCTCCTCTCTCTGTCGGTGTCCATCACCAAGATGTCCGCCGGCAGGCATCAATTAGATGGTCGCGGATGTACAATGACGTCATCGTGCACGTGCGTGGTGAAGTCACGCGCATGTGCAATGACGTCACGGCGGGGTGTCACCCAGTCTCCGCTCCGGGTGACACCCAGCCGCGGGATGCCCCTGGACCAGGGACACTCAGTAGAATCAGGCCAATCAGTAGAGGACCTGGCACACTCAGTAGAAAACTCAGGCAAATCAGGAGAAGACCTGGGGTACTCAGTAGAAGACCTAGGCCAATTAGAAGAGCAGTGGCGTCACAAGGTGGGTGTGGCCAGCACCTGGGTGTCACCGTTGGAGGGGTGACACCAAAATGACATAGTCATTTTGGTGTCACCCCCTCTAAAATGTCGAGCACTCGCCGCAGGCAGGCGTCAATTAGATGACCGCGCATGCGCAGTGACGTCGCTGCGGGGTGTCACCTGGTCTCCGCTCCAGGTGACCCCCGGCCTCATGACGCCCTTGGTCCCATGGCACCCTGGGGTTCCTTCTGGCTTCCTCAGAAGTGCCTCAAAATTTTCCAGGTGGCCACTAGCACCAAGGAAAGTAACAATGCTATTTCATGGAGGGTGGGATGCATTCAAAGATGGATTCATTGCATAAGGTCCTCCCTTAAAATCCATGCCAGACCCCTATCTGGGACTAAGGTCTGGTACGGATTTTGGAGGGCCACCCAGGGTTTTTTTTACATTTTAGAAGGGGGTGCCTCGAGATTTAGAATACTGTGAAAAGGTTGCAAGACTGAAGAAAAGAAGGTTGAGAAATGCTGGAATAGGGAACATTAATCCACAGACACAAAAAGAAAGATGAGGGAATCTTCCAGTTTTGGGAACCCATCAAAAAATTTGCCAACTGCAAATTACTCTGGGAACCTTATTGAAGTCAATGGGAGGCAAATTTTAATGAGCAATTGTGGGCTGCCCGTGGGACCGATGGGCAAGCTATTGCTAAACAAGTAAAAAAAAATGTAAAAATACTGCAGGGGGAGGTCCTTCCTATGTGGCTTTGAGGGCAACATAAAAAAAATGAACAAACCCTTTAAATTACAGGTTTAGGTGACAGATGGCCTCAGTGACAGTGTAATGTCTTCAGCTGTGGATTACGATTTTCATTGGCACTCCTGTATTTAATGTGATGGATTGGTTGCCTACTTTGCACGCGGCTTTACCATCCCAGAAACAATTCTGTGAACACAGGAAGGAGACGCACACAAGACAATGTAGCTCACCACTGCAAACCCAACACTGAATAGCACCGTTTAGTAGACATGTCTGTGAAGTTTCTCATTCATCCAGGTCATGGTATATCTGTAAAAAATAAGTCAAGGCAACCGGACTTGCTGTATTTTTCTTGAGGACGTTTCAGTGATCATCCGACCAGCTTTCTCAATTCAGATTTCTGAATTGAGAAAGCTGGTCGGATGGCCAGTGAAACGTCTTCAGGAAAAATACAGCAAGTCCAGTTACGTTGACTTATTTTTTACAGACACAGTTTAGTAGAGTTCCTCCTAAGCTCCCCTATACAGATTGTAAGCTCTCCCTATCCAATATACATCGACGATACAACTACTCTCCTCTTTTTGAATTGAAGGGCTGGCTTATCCAATTTCCCCCTCTATTGGCCCTTCTAATCCAGCTGACCATGGTTCAAAGGTCATGCAGTGCACTAGGCCAGGTTTAAAAGGTTCAGCCCTGCAAAATTGCACATAAGATCGCAGGCGCATGCAAATCCAATCTGACTATGGTTGGTGTTTTGATGATAGTGAGGTCTGACGAGCTTTAATCTGCAGTGGCAAAACAATCGCCATAGCGACCCAGGCAACCGCTATGGGGCCCGGCCCAGGACATCCCTGATGCCATGCGGGCCGCCTGGGTCACTATGACATCTCATGCTGGTGGCTGTCACTGGCGGCTGTGAAGAGGAATGCGTCGCTGTTCAGATCACTGACAGTGATCTGTGCAGCGGTGTGTTCCTCTCCGCAGCCGCTGCTGAGTCAGTGAGAGCCAGCAGTGGCGGTGGAGAAGGCTGGACCCGGCAGTGGAGGAGGAGGCGGGGCCAGGGGTTTGGCAGCAGAGGAGGAGGCAGGGCCCAGTGATGGAGATGGGGACGGAGGAGGAGGCGGGGCCCATCAGCGACCATGCTGGCTGTCACTGGCGACTGTGAGGAGGAACGCACCGCTGTTCAGATCACTGCCAACCTGTCAGTGATCTGTGCAGCGGTGCGTTCCTCCTCAAAGCCGCTGCTGAGTTAGGAAACAGCCAGCAGCAGGAGGAGAAGGCTGGGCCCGCCGTCGACAGCGGAGGAAGAGGCGGGGCCCGGCATTGGCAGCGGGGCCCGGTGACGGAGAAGGTGGGGCCCAGCGGCCGTGGAGGGGGAATCGGGGCTGACAGGTAAGGTGTGCCAGCCCACCTGAGACCCTGCAGAGCCTACCATAGAAAGTCCATAGTGGGCTCTGCAGGGTCACTCTCAGGTGGGCTGTGTGGGATCTCAAGTGGACTCTGCAAGGGGTGTAACTAGAAATCACAGGGCCCCATACAAAATTTTGCTATGGGGCCCTGTGATTTCTAGTTATGCCCTTGACACAGTGCCACCCTCATTTCTCCAAAATTCGCAAGTTGGTAACATTAAGGACCAGATTTAGATCTCATTATGTCGTGTCTGTGGTGGGCAGCCAGAGAAGGTGACACATATGATAGATCACGGTTCAGTTTCAAGCACTTTGGACAGAACACAGGCTGACTAAGAAGGAAAGCAGCAGGTCATAAACCTCCATTAGAAGAGTCTGCATGAGACTTCTAATTAGGCCTTAGGCTTCTAACTTCTATTTAGGCCCTGTTGTAAATGAACTGTTGTAAACAGTATAGCAGCAATACACATCCATGAGTCTGGTTTATTTTGACCTGAAACTGATCTCCCAGAGCCGTGCTGTATCCATGTTCCAGAATTTCTCCTGTAATGGAGTTACCTTTATAAAAATAGGTCAATGCATGTATAAGAAAAAACAATTAGTTAGACACCAAACAAGCCTACGTCACAAGTGCAGAAGGCTAATAAAACACATTAGAACTCCTAGGAGAAATCTGCATTAGATCCATATTTGGTATGTAACGATTATTAATTTAATAAATAATATGTTGGTGGAAACCTTATTGTATAAAAATATAATTGTGTGTAGAATATTGGGCTTTAAGTGTGTGTTTCTCTGCAGCATAATGAATTCCTCTCCATCACACCCCTTGGACCCTTTGATTGGGTGTTTTAATTCTGTAATGCCCTCTCCAGCAGCAAGAAAAGATGGCAGCAATTTCAGCTCGGAGCTCTCATTTAACATCAAAACTACCACAGATACTGGGAGTCGCTTTTCCTGAGGGCCAATCACTGGCCATTAGATTGGACTTACTTTACAAGCGACTTGAACTCTGCCTGGAACCCAAGACTAGGCGGGTATTGCTTTTTGTCCCCTAATTAGTCTATTCTTTCTCGTGTCTCCTTTTGATTTTGGCATTCCTTCTTCCCTCTTGTTGCACTCCCTTGTACCGAGCCACCAGATCTCCAACGCTTTGTATCCAGCCGTACCCGACCAGGGAAGCTGGCCACTGGAAACCTCCTTGTAACGTTTCAGCTTCCCCATGCCCTCAAATTAAAACAACTGACACATAGGCTATTATCAGAGCTGTCATCAGAAGACTAAGGGCACTCAGTAGAAGACCCAGGCCAATTAATAGAAGACCTGGGACACTCAGTAGAAGACCCCGGCCAATCAATAGAAGACCTGAGACACTCAGCAGAAAACCCAGGCCAATCAGGAGAATACCAGGGACATTTAGTAGAAAACCCAGGCCAATCAGGAGAAGACCTGGGACACTTAGTAGAAGACCCTGGCCAATCAATAGTAGACCTGGGACACTCAGTAGGAGGCCCAGGCCAATAAGGAGAAGACCTGGGACACTCATTAGAAGACCCAGGCCAATCAGGGGAAGACCTGAGGCACTGAGTAGAAAACCCAGGCCTATCAGTAGAAGACCTGAGACAGTAAAAAACCAAGGTCAATCAGGAGAAGACCTGGGACACTCAGTAGAAGACCCCGGCCAATCAATAGAAGACCTGAGACACTTAGTAGAAAACCCAGGCCAATCAGGAGAAGACCGGGGACACTTAGTAGAAGACCCTGGCCAATCAATAGTAGACCTGGGACACTCAGTAGGAGGCCCAGGCCAATAAGGAGAAGACCTGGGACACTCAGTAGAAGACCCTGGCCAATCATTAGAAGACCGGGGACACTTAGTAGAAAACTCAGGCCAATCAGGAGAAGACCTGGGACACTTAGTAGAAGACCCAGGCCAATTGGGAGAAGACCTGGGACACTCAGTAGAAGACCCAGGCCAATCAGTAGAAGACCTGAGACACTCAGTAGAAAACCTAGGCCTATCAGTAGAAGACCTGAGACAGTAGAAAACCAAGGTCAATCAGGAGAAGACCTGAGATACTCAGTAGGAGGCCCAGGCCAATAAGGAGAAGACCTGGGACACTCAGTAGAAGACCCAGGCAAATCAGGAGAAGAACTGGGACACTCAGTAGAAAACCCAGGCAAATCAGGGGAAGACCTAGGACACTCAGTCGAAGACCCAGGTTAATAGGAGAAGACCTGGGGCTCCCGGCAGAAGAGCTAGGGTTCTCAGTAAAGGACTTGGTACACTTAATAAAAGACCCAGGGCACTCAGTAGCATGCAATGGCCACTTAGTAGAAGACCTGGGGAACTTAGGAGAAGACCAGGCCACTTTTTTTCTGAAACCAAAAAAATGAAACTGGTCTAAAGAGTGGTCATATGTATGATAGCATGAATTAATTAATCAAATGTATCTTTATAACTAATTTAAATGTATATCAACTGCATAATGTTTCATGCACAGAATATATTATCTCATTGATAATCACTGAGCATCAATCTAAATAAGAGAAAAATAATTATGCACTTTGAAGTGCGTAGATAGGTAATCTGGCTTGTTAATTAAATGTTAGAGGTAAACACCCAATAAATTATTTGAAAACTCAGATTATCCTTCTCATACAATTATTGATGTACATAGTTTTTGCCTTTCAGAGGAGGCCAACATGAAACCTTGCCACCAATATTTCCATAACAAAGAATTGGAGATAATATCAGGGGTGTGAGAATGGATGTACGTGAAACGAAGAAATTACATAATAAATATTCAGGAAAGATTAAAGATTGATCCTGTACAGGATGGTACGTGAGGTGACCGCAACAAACACTGTAAGGGTGACTAAGGATTCTCAGTGTAAAGGACTTGGGGCACTTAGTAGTAAACAAAGGGACTTAGTAGAGGACCCATGGCACTTGGTAGAGGACCCAAGGCACTTGGTAGAAGACCCAGGGCACTTGGTAGAAGACCCAGAGCTTTCATCAGAAGACCAAGGGCACTCAGGAGAAGACCCACACCAATCAATAGAAGACCTGTGACACTCAGTAGGAGACCCAGGCAAATCAGGAGAAGACCTGGGGGACTCAGTAGAAGACCCAGGCAAATCAGGAGAAAACCTAGGACACTCAGTAGAAGACCCAAGATAATCAGGAGAAGGCCTAGGAAACTCAGTAGAAGACCCAGGCAAATCAGGAGAGGAACTGGGACACTCAGTAGAAAAGCCAGGCCAATTAGGAGAAACCCTGGGACACTCAGTTGAAGACCCAGGCAAATCAGGAGAAGAACTGGGACACTCAGTAGAAAACCCAGGCAAATCAGGGGAAGACCTAGGACACTCAGTAGAAGACCTAGGTTAATAGGAGTAGACCTGGGGCTCCTGGCAGAAGAGCTAGAGTTCTCAGTAAAGGACTTGGTGCCCTTAATAGAAGACCCAGGGCTCTCAGTAGTATACAATGGCCACTTAGTAGAAGACCTGGGGAACTTAGAAAAAGATCCAGGTCACTTTTTTTCTGAAACAAAAACATTGAACTGGTCTAAAGAGTGGTCATAGGCATGTTGGCATGAACTAAATTAATCAAATGTATCGTTATTACTCATTTAAATGTATATCAACTGCATAATGTTTCATGCACAGAATATAGAATCTCAGTATTAATCAATTGAGGTGACCACAATAATCACTGTAAAGGAGACTAGGGGTTCTCAGCAAAGACAATTAATAGAAGACCCAGGGCACTCAGTAGTAAACAAAGGGAGTTAGTAAAGGACCCATGGCACTTAGTAGAAGACCCAGAGCTATCACCACAAGAGCAAGGGCACTCAGTAGAAGACCCAGGCCAATCAGTAAAAGACCTGGTACACACCATGCAATCAGTAGAAGACCTAGGCCTGGCCTATCAGTAGAGGACCAGGGAACACAGTAGAAGACACAGACCAAAAAATAGAAGATCTGGAGCAGTCAGCAGAAAACCTAGACTGATGAGTAGAAGATCTGGTGCACTCAGTAGAAGACTCCAGGCACTCAGTAGAAGACTCCGGGCTAGGGTTACCACCTGTCCAGGATTCACCTGTACAGTCCAGGTTTTGAATGCTGTGTCCAGGTTTCATGGCAGCAGAAACCCGGACACAGGATGTCAGGCAGACAGGGGCAACCAAAATTAAGATAGGGGCTACTGGCCCCCCCCCACTGAAAATAGTCTCAACTGTGATATTTACGTATGAATAAGCCGCTGAGCCACTCAGTCTCCCTGAAAAATGCCTGCACATTTCTAGAGTGTTCGAGTTTTGCTTGAAGAAAAGGTAGCAACCATACTCCGGGCACTCAGTAGAAGACCCTGGGCACTCAGTAGAAGACTCCAGGAACTCAGTAGGAGACCGAAGCCAACCAGTAAAAGACCTGGGGCACTCAGCAAAAGACAGAGGCCAATAAGTAGAAGATCTGGAGCACTTAGCAAAAAACCTATGCCAATGAGTAGAAGATACAGTCCACTCAGTAGAAGATTCCAGGCACTCAGTAGAAGACTCCAGGCACTCAGTAGAAGACCCAGGCCAATCAGTAAAAGACATGTGTCACTCAGTAGAAGATCCAGGCCAATCAGTAAAAGACCAGAGCCACTCAGAAGAAGACCCAGGCCAATGAGTAGAAGACATGGGACACTCAGTAGACCAAGGGCTCTAGGTAGAAGACTCGGGATATTTTACATGAGGCTTTTAATTCCTGTGTCTGACCAGCAACTGGCCAATGAGTAGAAGACCTGGGACACTCAGTAGACCAAGGACTCTAGGTAGAAGACTCGGGACCTTTTACATGAGGCTTTTAATTCCTGTGTCTGACCAGCAACTGGGTAGATGACAAGCTTGTGCATGCTTTAGGTGGGAGATGGATCTTTCCATAATCTTCTTCATGGCATCATTATCTTTTTTTGGGTGGGGGGAATAGTAACTGTTACTGCTATGGCATTGAGCAATCGTTTCAGTGGCACAATATAAATATACCCTGGAAAGGAAAGATTATTTTATTTAAATTTCTATCATGTCACCTATGTTTATTGAACAACATATTGTCTATGGTCTCTAAGAAGCCTTGTACGGGCGATGTGAGGAAGACAGTTCAGGACCCTCCTTAGCTGAAAGCACACCGAGGTTTTGGTTTTAGTATTGTATAGTATAGTATAATATAGTATGTGAGAAGTTCCCTCAACTGGTCTGCCATGGTAGAGAAATGCACCCCGACCTGTGGTATAAGTCGTTGTTGTTGTCCCAACTCACTCTCACTCCACATGTCCTGTACCTTGCAGGCACCCAATTCGGTTGCCTGTAAACTTTCCCCATCAGGTTGTCTGTAATTATCTCTATATTATCAGTATGGACCACAGAATGCATCAATATCTTCTCATGTGTGGAAGCCCGTCTCATTTCCTCAGAGGAGATTCAGCATCATCTAGCCATGTCCTCCCCAGCTTGACTGTCCCTTGCCCGCTCCTTTCATTCCTTGGATTTCAGTCTCTTTCAATCATGGATGTTCAACATCACATGTGAGCACTACATAGGGTGGCCTGCTTGCAGATACAGCCTGTCCAGGAACACCCACTACTCCAGACTTACACCCACCCATCAAGGTGTTTTGATATTTACATAACTCCTGCCAAGAGCCCACCCACTGCTTGCATCAGGGCTCTAGAGAGGACTACTGAGGCAGGGTGCTGTGAAGTTTTAAGGAGGCTATAAACAGTGCCCTGCCAACCCCTTAGACTAGCCATGATCTGCCTGCATTGCATAGAGAAGCAAAGAGCCCCACTCAAGCTATGTACATAATGAAAGCAGAGAGGTTTAATTAAAAATTTAATTACTATGCTGATGGGGGGAGGGAGGAACCATCAATCAACCTGTCATGATGGAAATATACAATTTAAACATTAAAGGGAAAGAAATCATCTTGGCTTAAATACAAAATCCAAAGACTGGAAATACAGGTTGTCTCAGGGTAAGTGGTAAAAGGAATTTTATGTCTCTTCATTACAGATGGATATCTTTGTCAGCTATATGGATGGATGGTACAATAGACCTGGAACTATGTTGGCTCCGCTTAGATTCTTGGGGCCTCCCCTGGAATCCAGCGCCTGGTCTTTTCTCTAGTGCTACAGCCAATAAGGGGCCAGCTCTCCTGACTGGTGCTCGGTGAAACGTCCATGTGACATGTGGCTTTGCGTTTGAGCAACACGTCTATAACCTGAGCAACCTATGCCTCCAATGTGAGCCTGATTCCTGGTGGCTCCTGTGTCCTCAGTGCCAAGCACCGCAGTCTTTCTTGTGCCATAGTGTCTTTTGTACCTCTTATGTCCCAAGTCTCCAATTGCACCCCGTGAATCCAAGTGTACCCTGAGTACCCCATGTTCCCAAGTGTGCTCTGAGTGCCCCATGTCTCCAATTGTGCCCTGAGTGCTCCATGTCTGCAAGTGTGCCGTAAGCACCAAGTGTCTTCAACTGCTCCTTGTGCGCCTCATTATTCCAAATGTGCTCCCTGCGTGCCCTGTGTTTCCAAGTGTGCCCTGACCACCCCCTGTCTCCAAGTGTGCCCTGTGTGCCCCGTATCTTCAAGTGTACCCTGAGCACCACACATCTCCACCTGCACCTTGTGCACCTTATGACCCCAAATGTGCTCCCTGCGTGGCCCGTGTTTCCAAGTGTGCCCTGACCGCACCGTGTCTCCAAGTGTGTCCTGAGTGTCCCGTGTCTCCAAGTGTACCCTGAGCACCCCACGTCACCAACTGCTCCTTGTGCGCCATATGACTCCAAATGTGCGCCCTGTGTGCCCCATGTCTCCAAATGTGCCCTAAGTGTTCCATGTCTCCAAGTGTGCCCTGAGCACTCCGTGTCTGCAAGTATGTCCTGAGTGCCTCATGTCTCCAAGTGTGCCCTGATGTCTTTAAGTGTGCCCTGCACTTCCCATGTCTCCAAGTGTGCCCTGAGCACCCTATGTCTCCAAGTGTGCCATGAGTGCCCTGTTTCTCCAATTGCACCTTGTGTGCTCCATGTCTCCTAATATGCGCCCTGTGTGTCCCGTGTCTCGAACTGTGCCCTGGCCACCCCGCATCTTCAAGTGTGACCTGTTCACCCCATGTCTCCAAGTGTGCCCTGTATGCCCTGTGTCTTCAAGTGTGCCCTGACCACCCCGTGTCTCCAAGTGTGTCCTGAGTGCCCCATGTCTCCATGTGTACCCTGAGCACCCCACATCTCCAACTGCTCCTCATGCCCCTTATGACCCAAATGTGCGCCATGTCTCCAAATGTGCCTCGCGTGTCCCATGTCTCTAAGTGTGCCTTGAGTGCCTCATGTCTCTGAGTGTGCCTGATGTCTCTAAGTGCGACCTGCACCCCCCATGTCTCCAAGTGTGCCCTGAGCAACTTATGTCTCCAAGCAAGCCATAAGTGCCCTATTTAACCAAGTGCACCCTTGTGCTGTCCCTGGGTCTCCAATTGCACCTTGTGTGCCCCATGTGTCTTAATATGTGCCCAGTGTGCCCCGTGTCTCCAAGTGTTCCCTGATCACCCCATGTCTCCATGCGTGCTCTTGTGCCCTCAGTGTCTGCACATGCACCCCTGTGCACCCTGTGTCTTCAAATGTGCCCCTGTGTGCCCAGAGTCTCCAGGGTTGATTTACTAAAGACAGATAGACAGTTCACTTTGCAGGGAAATTTTCTCCTTGCATAGTATTTTCCCTTAACTTAGTAAATGTGGTGAAGTTTCACTTTGCAAAGAATACCCAATCACATGCTAGAGAAATAAATAAAACATAATTTTTGCTTGTACATGATTGGATGATGGAAGTCAGCAGACCTTCACCACATTACCTAAGCTGAAGGAAAATTCCCATGCAAAGTGAATGGCTTATTTGCCTTTAGTATATCAACTCAAGTGTCCGAGTCTGTAGGTGCACCTCTGTGACTCCTGGGTCTCACGCAATCTCTGGTACTCTCTGTATTTATATGGCCTAATAATTTCCACTGTCCTTACCCTCTGCTGCCTCTCTACCTTCAGGTACCCACCTGCAAACATCAGGAATATCCTTTCTCCGTGACCACAGCCCCTGTCTATGACAGATACTATCCCCAGGTCGGGATCACTTTTGGTTCCCTATGCTACAAAACCATTGATGGCCCAAAGACAAAGTTGTATATTCTTCTGTGAGGCGCTAAAGATGTGACTCCCAAATACATTTCATTTTCTCTCAGACATTGCTGGAACTCTGTAGAAACATCTTGTCATATTTGGTATCATTCCATGTCTGTCCAAACCTCACGACTTGACTGCCATCAGAATCCTGAGTGCTGTAAGAAGGCAAAAGCTGTGGAAAAAGGATTAGAGTTTAATAGGTTAACCTACCGTCAGCGCTGGCCACCGTAGAGTTTTATTTTAATTACCTGCTTAGACAAAAGTGCAAATTCTAATTTATTTGTCAGGCAATTAAATTAATGACTTGTCAAAGTAAGGCCTGCAAAATAATTACCCCAATAAAAAGCTAACAGTCAGGACAGTGCAGTCAGGTGGTGTAAGTTCTTGCAACAAATATTCACAAAATAGAAGTCAGTTTTCTAAAACAATACAGACTAATGATTTTAGGACAATGGTGGAGCGCCAGGGCCCAGTCCCAGCTGCAAAGCTGCGCCCCTGGTAGTTCTGCCACTGACTCCAAGTTATAGATTACAACAAATCACAACAACACATTATACAGAAATGCAGAATACCACCAGCTAGAGAGGACTACAAATCCCAGCAATACATTGTACAGCAGTGTAGAATAATATGAAGCTAGATACTCTGTGTTGCTCGCCAGGGCTGTGTGGAGTCTTAGGAGGCTGTGCGGGCTTTGACTAGGGCTGTGCGGGGTATAACTAGGGCTGTGTGGCCTCACCAGGGCTGTGTGTGGTCTCATCAAGGCTGTGTGCTGTCTCACCAGGGCTGTGTGGGTCATTTCACCAGGGCTGTGCAGTCTCACCAGGGCTATGTGTGGTCTCAGTGGAGCTGTGTGTGGTCTCACCAGGGCTGTGTGTGGCATCTCAGTAGGGCTGTGCGGCCTCACCAGGGCTGTGCGGTCGCACCAGGGCAGGTATCAGCGCTTAGTATCAGGACATTTTTACGAGTACAAGTACTCATGAAAATGCCTGGTATTGGCACCAATACCAATACTGGTATCGGTATCAGTGCATCCCTAATACATATGATATACCTGGTCGGCCCTGTATTGCCCGTGGGGACCCTGTTAATGTACTAGCCAGAGCTGGCCAAGCTAGACCAGTGTAAGAATGCAAAATGAAATATACCTGGAGTTCAGCATTAAGGGTTAGGGTTATCTGTCTGTCTGTCTATCTATCTACCTGTCTTTCTATCATATTGCAGTGACATGGTGTTAATGATGGCAGGGTGATTTTCCTGCCTACATGTGCTCTGTCAGGGTTTTCAGAAGCTGCACCTCCCTTCTCATTAATGGTGCAGCAGTACAAGTACGGATTAGGTTTAATAGAGCGTGGAGTCTTTTCTAGAACATTACAGGGGATGCTGAGGGATAAAGGAAGGTTTTAGGGACATTTTACAGGCCAGGTGTGTGGCAGTAGCTCTGGTTTTCTGTAGAAGATCTGTAAAGCCCTCTGTATTGTCTTCTGAGCTGGGACAGTGGATGGCAAAAAGCGGTGGAGACCAGCGGTGGATTAATGACAAATCTGCAGATAAGAAGAGTGACAGATTTATAGATCACTCCTACATTTACTGTTCTTCCAGTCCTCTGTGTAAAATATTTTAAGCTGTGCTCCTGAATGGCTACTTAGGGTTACAGAAGCTCCTTTCACCAATCTTGATCCTGTTTTTGTGTCCAAAAGGGCCCCTCATTACTCAGGATCATGAAATTAGATATTTAATAGATATTATAGATATCAAATAACAAAAGAACCCTAATGCTAACAGTATCCCTAAAGTCATCCCTAACGCAAACCCTAAACCTAACTCTAACCCTATCCATAACTCTAATGCTAATTCTATCCCTAACACTAACCCTTTCCCTAATGCTTACCCCAATGCTTACCCCAACTCTAACGCTAACCCCATTCCTATCCCTAATGCTATGCCTAACACTAACCAGGACTGCTGATAGTAGGGTACAGCCAGCCATCATGAACCGTTGCCCCATCAGGATGGCAGGGGCTGCCAACACAGCATCCACCTCACCAGAACTGCCTGCATTAAGTGTATCCCACAGCACAGCTCACCACAGGAAAACTGTACCCTCCAGGCTGCCATCCTGCTCTCAGCCAACACTGGCACCGGCTCTAGATTAGGGCAGCTATCAGCAATAAAGATGGATCTCGGTAACAAGAGAGCCAGGGGCTGGTGCAAATCAGCAGCGTGTGTGACCAATGTCCTGCCCTGCTACTAAACCTGTTAAAGCAGGTTTAAAGCTTAGCCTAACCCTAATGATAAGCCTAATCCTAACCTTATCCCTAATGCATACCTAATTGCTAATCCTATCCCTAACACTAACCCTGTCTCCAATACTTACCCTAACCCTAATGCCAACCCTAATGCTAACCTTAACCCTAATGCTAACCCTATTGCTAGTTCTATCCATAACACTAACCGTATCTCTAAAGCTTAGCCTAACCCTAATGATAACCCTAATCCTAACCTTATACCTAATGCATACATAATCGCTAATCCTATCCATAACACTAACCCTGTCTCCAATGCTTACACTAACCCTAATGCCAACCCTAAGCTTAACCCTTATGCTAACCCTATTGCTAATTCTATCCATAACACTAACCCTATCTCTAAAGCTTACCCTAACCCTAATGATAACCCTAATCCTAACCTTATCCCTAATGCATACCTAATCGCTAATCCTATCCCTAACACTAACCCTATCTCTAATGCTTACCCTAACCCTAATGATAACCCTAATCCTAACCTTATCCTAATGCTTCCCCCATCCCTAATGCTTACCCTAACCATCATGCTAACCCTAATGCCAACCCTAACCAGTGCTGACATAATGATCACATGGCTTTGCTTGTGATTTATTTTTCAAGAAAATGTAATCTTGGTAGTCCACATGTTTAAATTTGAGGCTAATGTCACTGAAATTTTGGTAAAGTGGCAATTGGTAAAATCCCAAAACGCGCACCTATTTGTCACTGTAATCTATTCTTTGTCTGCCAATAAAAATGACCAAGTTAACAAAAAAAAGCCTTTTTTTTTCTCTTTGCATTGGCTTTCCCTTTTGGATTTTTGTTTAGAATGCTTCTGACAGAGTTGCCGGATGGAAATATTTCCACCTTCTCACAGATCTCAACAGATAAAAGGTGATAATAATGGCATCGGGTGTTCTAGACACACCAGATATAATAGATTGTGATTAGGGCTGCAGTTTAGGTGACCGGTGATGGTGAGAAGCTTCTCAAAGGACATCAAAAGGTCCAGTCAGTGATGTGACCATCCCAGACCGACTTTCCACGGATCAAACAGCAGAAATGAGAGGACAATTGGTGACAGCAGTGAAAGGCGTCATAATAAACAGTTCACTCCTGTCTTTCATGCTGGGTGACGGACACTAAATAGGCTTATTATTATATTTTACTGTGTGAACACATGGAACGGTTCCAGAACATAAAGCTGAGCCAGTGGAGGTGCAGATGAAGCGGCTGACGCTGAGCAGGATATGAACTGATTGTATGTGGCATTAATAAAGAGACTCGTCTACATTGTGGAGGCAATTTATTCTTTCCTGATATTGGATTATAAATACTGTAGTGGGAAAGAAAGAGAAGAAGAAAAAAAAAAGAGAGAGGTGGTGCTGGAGGGGGGTTCAGAAAGAAAGAAAAGGAAGGTAAAATCAAAAATAAGGCAGAGTAAAGGGAAGGGAATAAGAAAGTAAAAGAAAGTAAAGAGTACGGAAAGTAAAGAAGTGTGAAAAAGAGGGAAGGAAAAGGGAGCTGAGTTGACGGAAGGAAAGGGGAGAGAAAGAGGAAAGGTAGAAACAAAAGGAAAGGAAATTGAAGAGAAGACAATGAGAGGATAGGGAATGAAAGGGAAGTGGAGAGAGCAGAAAGAAAAGTTCAAAATGAAATGGAAGGGAATGAAAGAGAAGGCAAAAAAAGAAACAGAAGGGAAGGAAAGGAGAAAGAAGGGAAGAAAATGGAATTGGAGAGAGGAGAAGGAAAGGTTCAAAATTAAATGGAAAGGAAATGGAATGAAAGGGAAGTGAAAAGAAAGAAAATAAAGCAAAGGGAAGGAAAGGAGAAAATGGAAGAAATGGAAGTAGAGAGAGGAGAAGGAAAAGTTAAAAAGTAAAAAGAAAAGGGAATGGAAGGGAAGTAAAGAGAAGGAAAAGAAAAGAAAGAGATAGGAAGGAAAGTAAAGGGGAAAGGGAAGAAAATGGAAGCGGAGAGAGGAGAAGGAAGTGATAGGAAAGGAAATGGAAGTGGAAGGAAAGAAATGGGAAGGAACAGGAAGGGAAGGAAAAAAATGGAAGTGGAGGAAGGAGAAGGAAAGAAAAGAAAAGGAAAAATAAGGGAAGTGAAGGAAAGGTAAGGAAAGAACAAAAAATGAAAAGAAGGGAAAGAAGGAAGGAAGGAAAGGAAAGAAGGAAAGAAAGAAAGAAGGAAAGAAAAGAAAAAAAGAAAGAAAGCATCAACACTTAGACAACACTGCTTCAGCCAGCGAAGTTCTAAGGCCTCCCAGGAGCTTCAGAATTATAAAGTGACAATCTGAACTATTTTTGTCACATTTACATAAAGTTGGAATTGAATTGATTTTCATATAATAAGGTCTTGTTCTTCTTGTCATGGCCCTGATTTATAGATATATTCCAGGTGTGTGCACTGGGTGGAGGGATATGCAGAATATCTTGGCTTGTCTTGATTTCCATAACTCCATAACTAGCCCTCATCTTTGTGACATTACAATCTATATATAGAAGATTATTCTAAAGCCCATTATGCAGCCAAAGAGGAAAACCAGGAACACAAAAGAGGCTTCATGTGAATCACTTGTGTTCAAACATCTGCCATACATACCTGAGCTGCAATTCAGCCGCAACCTGCAGAATGCACCACAAGCCGCATTCCTGGGCGGCGTCACGCCATTTATTGCTCCCAATCAAATAACACCAAGTATTTTATATGTTCAAAAACACTCGAACAGAAATGAGGGTTAATCAGCCTCTACTCATAAAATTGATGCAAAACAGAAGTATTTGGTTTATGGGTCCAATAATATTAACAGATTATTTCTAAGATTAGTTTAATTAACATGTAACTGTAAACAGTTCCTGTTGACGAAATAATTGGTGGAAAGGGATTTAGGGAAGCCCAGTCTCATAATAGTAAAGATGAATATTAGATTATTTCCTTCATAAAATGATAGTTTCCTGGTATTTAGTATTTTGAGCCGCTGTAAGTGAAATCAAAACTCTTAATAGGTGTTCCAAGTCAAAGCCAGCGACCAGCATTGGTGTAAGGAAGGAATGGCTTACTTTTTAAATGTGGGTTTTCATTATTCAAAAATAATAATAATAATATGAAATAATAATAAAAAAACAATAATAATAAAATAATAATAAAAAATAATAATATCTTCCAGCAAGCAATGATAATGTTACATTGTTCAGACTTTAAGCTGTAGTTCAGACTGCAGTGAAATTGTGTCACTGCATTCAGGAAGTTTATCCTATGGGCATCTTCAATAAGTACATTTACAAACTTCAAGATCAATATGGTTATGGAGTGGCATAGAACTTATGGAAACTCAATATAGAATTTAGTTTTTGACCATAGATAACCTTGAATTGGACCTTCATATACATCAGTAATCCAATTTGACATGTTTTGGACCTCAGCCAGGTCTTTGGTGAGTCAGCTATGACTGAGGACTAATTTGCCTTCATTAAGATATTTTTATTAATATTATAATACATTTTGCTCTTGTGCACCACTGTTGGAGTAGCCTGATTGTGGCCACATGGAGTTTGGCCTTAATAATCCTAAACAGGTCCCATTGACATTATTAGACCTGAAGATGTTGACCAATATTCTAGAGACCTTGCACTCTCAATATTCAGAGTCAGCGGGTTGCTTGGGACACAACTGATCTTTTGGGACCTTAAGCTGGTTTACACGCCTCGCACAATTGAAAAAGTTAATTCCCTCATGTCCCTCCCTCTGATCCCTTAACCCACATTCATTCACAAGTGCTTTTGCCATATAATTAAGGTGCTCAGGGCCCAGTCTCTAGTAATATGAGCAAATATTAAATACAAAGCATGCATTAATGAGATGTCTAATTCATCAATAAAGATAAAGGGTCCCCCAGTATACTCACTTCTCCTGTTGTATGTAGGAAGAAGGGTTAATGTTAAACCTCCATCTCCGTATTTAGCTGATGTGCAGAAACACATTCTTTAGTCATTATGAACCTCACAGATTGACAGATGGTAATTTCTGTAATTACTCTTTAATTTTTGTTCCCTCCTTGGCTGTTATCCACCTTTAGCTTGTTAACCGTTTAATCACTGGTAAGGACTAAGGGATATATTTACGAAGGCCGTCATCGCTTAGTAGGATGCGTGGTAATTGGTAAGCAAGGAACGATGGGTTTAGGATCGGTGGAGGTGGCTGCTAAACCTTGAGAATCTTGGGTACAGCTTGGTGGGTTTACATTGTAACTTCCAAGCGAGTGCTTCAAGGGTCAATCCACCCAAACGAGGACCGGTGACTTGACTTGTGACAACCCTTGACTTCTTGTATCCCTTTGGTAGTTGAAAGAAAATCCCACCCCCCTTCATGGTTCCCACCCTTGTTGTCACCCAACTAGGGGTCTCAATATTCATGCCATGCAAAATATATGAAGATTCAATCAGGCAGAGAGGGAGCCCCTTGTTATATCCACAGTAGGTGTCCAGAACCAGGAACGTTGCCGAAAGATCTCACCACCGTGGCCCCCATTAAATAAGAGAAACCATCTGTTTGATAAGCTTTATTCAACTGATATATGAACAACTCAAAATTCATACTATTTGAGTCTCTTAAACTTTATTGTTCAAAGGGGACACTGACCACCAATGAAAGTGGCACTGACAACCAACTTAAGGTTTAAGAGGGACTGAGTGGTATCTTGAAATGTCAATGAAGTTGTTTTTATTGGAGTTTTGTCATCAGAATACGGCTCTTTGGGATTTACAAACTTGAATAGGGGAGCACTTGCAGCTGCCCTGCAGCATAAGGGGGCACCTACCACCAACCTAAGGGGTCATTTACCACTCACTAACAATTTTAGGTGATCAGGAATGGTTTTTTTTATCATAAACCTTTCTTTTTTTTATATATAATTTATATATCTTCGAAGTAAATGTCACCATTTGTCTTTAAAGATGAGTGAATTCCCAAGAACCGAACAGGAATGAGGCATTATATTGCCAAACTGGGCTGAAAGTGATTTGAAAACCTCTAAACAGAGCTAGATTTTGTGTTTGGTCAAAGTGTTTCCTGGGCCAGCTTGTTGAGCTAACTTTCCATGCAACCCCCAACATGATTTAGCAACC
Organism: Nanorana parkeri; assembly: GCF_000935625.1. Lineage (NCBI taxonomy): Eukaryota > Metazoa > Chordata > Amphibia > Anura > Dicroglossidae > Nanorana > Nanorana parkeri. The sequence goes on along the minus strand of NW_017309143.1, from coordinate 75,827 downwards.
ACTGAGAAGATCTTTGTTGTCCCCAATGCCGTACCTCCATAACACGTTGAAGTATCAGATATACACGCCATGTGAATAGGTGGAATTTTTTTATTATTAGGTTCTGCCCACATTTTGTGGACCTCAAACAACTCTGACCAACCTTCAGTTGGCACCCTTTACACTAAAAAGCCATCACGGAAGTTTCACAATCTCTGAAATTGTAACATTGTGATATAATTAGGGCTCTCCAGTGCAGATCCACGGCGCCGATACAAGGCAAGTTCCTCCAAACGGCAGCACACCAGTTATAGTATTTTTGTCAGGTTGGCAACATCCCAGGAACAGCTTGCAAAGAATGCAGAAAGAAACAAGAGGATAGTCAAATGTTTATTTTTAAAATATTTCTGTGGAGGCGCACGTCTTTTATTTGCTATAAAAGCCATGTGACTGTGATCCTGAGCTCTCATTGGCCATCATTACTGTCTTTTATGGGGAATAATGGTGGTTATAGGTTGGCGTAGTGAGTAAAAGGTCTGATTAAAAAAAGATTTTCAAAGTTTATTTTTTCATCTAGATCCAACAGAAGAGCTGCTGGAGCTCAAATTGCTGAAAAAGTTAACACTGGTTCCTATAGAAAGGTGTCTGAACACAGAGTGCGTCGCAGTTTGTTGCATATGGGGCTGTGAAGCCTCAGACCGGTCAGGATGCCCATGGTGTCCACCACTAAAATCGCCTTCAATGGGCATGTGAGCATCCGAACTGGACCAAGGAGCAATGGAAGGTGGTCTGGTCTGATGAATTGTGTTTTCTTTTACATCATGTGGCTGGCCGGGTGCGTGTGTCACTTACCTGGGGAAGAGATGGCACCAGAATGTGCTATGGGAAGAAGACAAGCCAGCGGAGGCAGTGTGATGATGTTCTCCTGGGAAACCTTGGGTCCTGCAATTCATGTGGATGTTACTTTCACACGTACCACTGACCTAAACATTGTGGCTGACCAAGTACACCCCTTCATGGAAACGGTATTCCCTGATTCCAGTGGCCTCTTTCAGCAGGATAATGCACCCTGAACACTGCAAACATGGTTCAAGAATGGTTTGAGGGACACAACAATAAGTCTAAGGTCTTGACTTGGCCTCCAAATTCTCCAGATCTCAATCCAATTGGGCATCCGTGGGACATGCTGGAAAAACAAGTCTAATCCATGGAGAACCCACCCAGCAACATACAGGACTTAAAGGATCTGTTACTGATGGCTTGGTGCCAGATACCACAGCACACCTTGAGGGGTCTAATGGAGTCCATGTCTTGATGGGTCAGGACTGTTTTGGTGGCCCTACTCAATATTAGGCGGTTTGTCATAATGTTCACAATGTGTCAGGATAATGCTCCCTGCCACACTGCAAACATGGTTCAAGTATGGTTTGAGGGACACAACAATGAGTCTGAGGTCTTGACTTGGCCTCCAAATTCTCCAGATCTCAATCCAATTGGGCATCTGTGGGACACGCTGAAAAAACAAGTCCGATCCATGGGGAACCCACCTAGCAACTTACAGAACTTAACCAGTTGACATCCGCGGTGTTACACCCCCTTCCTGGCCAGGCCATTTTTCAGTATTCAGCGCTGCTCACATATAGGCGATCGGCGGGCTATCGACCCGCTGATCGCCTATATGTGAAACACCCGGTACCGGGTGTTCGCATTGGACGGGTCTTTTCTGCCCGTGCGTGCCCGCTAGGGGGCACGAGGGAGCAGAAAAAAAATGCCAATGCAGCAGTGCCGTCCGTCCGTTTTTCTACTACGGGCGGACGGCAAGAGGTTAAAGGATCTACTACTGCTGGCTTGGTGCCAAATACTGCAGCATATCTTCAGAGGTCCATGCCTCGATGGGCAGGACTGCTTTGGGGGCCCTACTCAATATTAGGCGGGGGGTCATAATGTTATGGCAGACCGGTGTATCTTAAGACTCACAGATTAACATTTTGCTTTATAGAGCACTTTACATTTTCTCTCTTCCTCTCTGCACATCAATTGACCCTTTATAGTAACTTTTTGGGGGGGCATGTGGCGCGTTCCAAAAATGGCTCAGGGATCACAGTTTCGTATAGTTCTACTCAGGGAAAGAGTGGCAACGTTGCAGCTGAACCAAGTAAGCGCTGTCACCCTAGGAATGGAAATGCTTGGTAGGAAGAAGCCCGATATAAAAGTGTTTATTTTTATTTTGAAAAAATCTAACTTTTTGTGACTTAAAATAAAATATGTGATTAGGTAATGTTGACATGCACCCTATCTGTCAGGGAACCAGGGGCACCACCTCTCCCTGGGGCCACCAGGTACGGTGTAGTGTACGTGGTCTCCTTTGGCTTGGCAGAACTCCTGTTGACAGGGTTGCGGTTGCGCATGCGCGATGTGCACACATGCGCGGCAGACAGGCTGCGCGATGGACAGGCTACGCGCGTGTGCATGGAGGCCCGCGTGGTGCGCCCGCGGCCATTAGTGTTGTCAGGTGTGGGGTTTTCTGGGGGAGGTTCCTGGCACACACCTTCCGTTTTTGCCTCCTGCCATTGGCTCCTGGACAGGGAAGCCTACTGGTTGCCTCGGCGACCAGGGGTGGTCCTGGTTCCCACTGGGTATATATTCCAGCCAGAGCCCTGGCTTGTTGCTGAGTTATTCTGCCTATATGGTGCAATTACCTAGCCTCTTGAATCAGATACTGCTGCAGCTTCCTGACCCCTCATCTGAACTCCTGGTTATTGACCCGTTGGCCTGTCCTCCCGCTCTTGATTCTAGCCTCCTGCCTCGACCCGGACTGAACCTTGACTACGCTTTTTTGGAATTGCCCTCTTTTGTACTTAGTTGTCGATCTCCTACGGTCTGTTTCCTGCCAGTGGGTTCCACTCCACGTCTTGGGCCAGTGACACCCCTGACACTATCACTTTATGTAAACTAAGAATCTTAACTACAGGTTTGCTTTATTTATTATTTTCTCTGTAGTTCTTCGGTATCGCGCTACTCGTTGCCCAGCAAAAAAAGATTTCCACTGTAATGTACTCCACCTTTCATAAATAATTCCATAAGTATTTTTTGAATTTGGGTGTGTAGCGTGACCCTTGGCCAACCCTCGGTGTCCATGCTTTTGTTGTATGCTTATTAGATTTAATTGACAACTTGGAATAATTGGCGTGTTCATGTCCTGACTGCATAATTCTGGTCATCGATAGTGGATATTACAAAGTGGCACACGTATTTACATAAGATATCATTAAGATTACTTATAGATTAACTTGGAGCTTATTATAGAAATGGAATTTCTGAATCAGGCTGCTCCAAATACTATCAAAAGGTCATTAGGGGGAAAACGGAGTGCTAGCTGGCTTAGTGTTGGTTAGGACACTTGCAGCACTGGTGCCCAAAGTTAAACCCCACCATGGGCTCTGCTCAGCTACAGCTTGTATGTTCTCCGTGTGTTTCCATGAGTTTTCTCCAACAATCCATAATCTTACATGAGGGCTAATTGACTTTTGTCTCAATCAGCTGTACATTGTTTGTGACTCTGGTGGAGACATTAGAGTGTTAGCTCCTTAGATGCAGAGACTGATGTTACTGGTTTAATGTTCTCTGAACAGCCATGTGGAATATGTCAGAGCCAGGGACATAACTAGAAATCACAGTGCCCCATAGCAAAATTTTGTATGGGGCCCTGTGATTTCTAGTTACACCCCTTGCAGAGCCCAAATGAGATCCCAAACAACCCACTTGAGAGTGACCCTGCAGAGCCCACTATGGACTCTCTATGGTGGGCTCTGCAGGGTCTTAGGTGGGCTGGCACACTTTACCTGTCCCTCTCCACGGTCGCTGGGCACCACCTTCTCCGTCACCGGGCCCCGCCTTATGCGCTGCCAACGCCGGGCCCCGCCTCTTCCTCCGCTGCCGACGCCGGGCCCAGCCTTCTCCTTCTGCTGCTACCTGTCACTGACTCACTGTCACTAACTCAGCAGTGGCTGTGAGGAGGAACGCTCCGCTGCACAGATCACAGACAGGTTGTCAATTATCTGAACAGCGGTGCGTTCCTCCTCACAGTCGCCAGTGACAGCCAACAGCCTGAGATGCCATAGCGACCCAGGCAGCCCACCCGACATCAGGTGGAGCCCTTTGTTCCTCATCTTGGCCAGGGCCCCATAGCGGCCGCCACTGGTCAGAGCCACTGGTATATGTCAGAGCTATATACATGTATAATAATAGTGTGTGACTATGGTGGGACATTAGAGTGTAAGCTCCTCTGTACAGAGACTGATGTGACTGGCTCAGTGTTCCCTGTACAGCACCGCGGTATAAGTCAGAGCTATATACATGTATAATAATAGTGTGTGACTGTGGGGGGGCATTAGAGTGTAAGCTCCTCTGTACAGAGACTGATGTGACTGTGGGGGAGGGGACATTAGAGTGTAAGCTCCCCTGTACAGAGACTGATGTGACTGTGGGGGAGGGGACATTAGAGTGTAAGCTCCCCTGTACAGAGACTGATGTGACTGTGGGGGAGGGGACATTAGAGTGTAAGCTCCCCTGTACAGAGACTGATGTGACTGTGGGGGAGGGGACATTAGAGTGTAAGCTCCCCTGTACAGAGACTGATGTGACTGTGGGGGAGGGGACATTAGAGTGTAAGCTCCCCTGTACAGAGACTGATGTGACTGTGGGGGAGGGGACATTAGAGTGTAAGCTCCCCTGTACAGAGACTGATGTGACTGTGGGGGAGGGGACATTAGAGTGTAAGCTCCCCTGTACAGAGACTGATGTGACTGTGGGGGAGGGGACATTAGAGTGTAAGCTCCCCTGTACAGAGACTGATGTGACTGTGGGGGAGGGGACATTAGAGTGTAAGCTCCCCTGTACAGAGACTGATGTGACTGTGGGGGAGGGGACATTAGAGTGTAAGCTCCCCTGTACAGAGACTGATGTGACTGGCTCAGTGTTCCCTGTACAGCACCGCGGTATAAGTCAGAGCTATATACATGTATAATAATAGTGTGTGACTGTGGGGGGGCATTAGAGTGTAAGCTCCCCTGGGTCAGAGACTTTGTAAAGCACTACGGAATATGTCAGAGCTACATAAATATGTTATAATAATAATAGTGTGTGACTCCGTAAAATGTGTTTGCAATATAAATCACTATAATAATAATAAGTCAAAAATGACATTCTTGTAAGATTGTGCAAAACCACATAAGTCATCCTATGCGTTACATGACATAACAGTTTGCTTGTATGGTGTGATACAAATATTTTGATGTCTCATATTGCAAACCTTTGGCAGCATAACACTCCTCACAAACAAAATTATTGTCCAGATTAAAATCTTTCAGACATTTACTGTGATTAATATTCATCTCCATTCTCCATTGCTCCAACAATAAGCACATTTACTGGCTCAATTT
>NW_017309143.1:67844-70300 GCF_000935625.1 Nanorana parkeri | reverse complement strand
ATATATAAATATAATCTATGCACCCGAAGAGTGACAGGTCACATTCATCATTTTCAAATGAAATTTCTTATTTTTATCAATTTCTCATTGAATTTGAAGATGGTCACTTGAAGTCTATAAGCTGCTGTCCCAGCAACTACCTGACCTCTCACACAGACTCCCAGCATAGCCGTGCAGTTCTGTTCCCCTAAACTACAAGTCATTTTTATCTGACACTGAGAGGCAGCATGCGAGGGCAGGAAGTGGACATGGTTACAACTTATAATCTTTCACTCCTGACTCCCAAGCTGAAGAGCCAGAAATAAATAAGAGGATCAATATACACGAGCAGCCATAATGTGAATACCACCCGCCTAATATTGAGTAGGTCTCCCTTTTCCTGACCCGTTCAGGCATGGACTCCGATAGACCTTTGAAGGTATGCTGTGGTATCTGGCACCAAGCGGTCCTATAAGTCCTGTAAGTTGTGAGGTGGGGTCTTCATGGAACGCAACTTTTCCCACAGATGCCCAATTGTATTGAGATCTGGAGTATTTGGAGGCCAAGTCAAGACCTCAGACTCATTGTTGTGTCCCTCAAACCATTCTAGAACCATTTTTGCAGTGTGGCAGGGAGCATTATCCTGCCACATAATGACCAATATAACATTATGACCACCCGCCTAATATTGATTAGGGCCACCAAAACAGTCCTCATCAAGGCATGGACTAAATTAGACCCCTGAAGGTATGCTGTGGTATCTGGCACCAAGCTGGCAGTAGTAGATCCTTTAAGTCCTGAATGTTGCTGGGTGGGTTCTCCATGGATTAGACTTGTTTTTCCGGCATGTCCCACAGATGCCCAATTGGATTGAGATCTGGAGAATTTGGAGGCCAAGTCAAGACCTCAGACTCATTGTTGTGTTCCTCAAACCATTCTAGAACCATTTTTGTAGTATGGCAAGGCGCATTATCCTGCCGAAAGAGGCCACTGCCATCAGGGAATACCGTTTTCACGAAGGGGGGGACTTGGTCAGTAACAATGTTTAGGTCCGTGGTATGTGTGGAAGTAACATTCACATGAATGGCAGGACGCAAAGTTTCCCAGCAGAACATCGCCCAAAGCATCACACTACCTCTGCCGTCTTGCCGTCTTCCCATAGTGCATTCTGTTGCCATCTCTTTCCCAAGAAAGTGACACGCTCCCGGCCATCCAGATGATGTAAAAGCAAACGTGATTCATTAGACCAGGCCACCTCCTTCTATTACTCCGTTGTCCAGTTCTGATGCTCACGTGCCCATTGTGAGCACTTTAGGACACGGGTCAACATGGGCACCCTGACCCGTCTGCAGCTACGCAGCCCCATACAAAACAAACTATGATGCATTGTGTGTTCAGACACCTTTTATTGGAACCAGTGTCAACTTTTTCAGCAATTTGAGCTACTGTAGCTCTTCCATTGGATCAGACTACATGGGCCAGCCTACGCTCCCCACGTGCATTAAAAAGCCTTGGCTGTCCACGGCCCTGTCGCCGGTTCACCGTTTTTCCTTTCTTGGACCACTTTTGGTAGGTCCTGACCCCTGCAGACCGGGAACATCCCACAAAAGCTGCAGTGGCCCTTGTCAAAGTTGCTCCAATCCATACGCTTGCCCTTTTTTTCTGCTTCCAACACATCAACTTCAGGGACAAAATGTTCACTCGCTGCCTAATATATCCCACCCACTTCCAGGTACCATGGTAACCAGATAATCAATGTTATTCACTTCACCTCTCAGTGGTCATGTTATGGCTGATCGGGGTATATATTTTGTAATTAAGACTAGACAGATATAATAATTTATGGGTAAATATTAGGATTGCTGCACAATCCCAGTCATGGCTGGTTACAAAAAAAAGTATAACAAAAGATTTAAATCCAGAACAGTAGACGGAGAGCCTTTGTGCGGGGTTTTTTTTTGGAGGTTCACTGGTAGAGTTCCCCTCTCTGCAGGTACGATGTGACAGGTGATGATACACCCAGCAAATGGAACGCAGCTTAAAATTGATATTTTATGGGCCGAGTTGTAGTGGGGAAGATTAATGGTTTTACTTATCCAGCATCCCGCAGCTATAATCAGAGAGGAACACTCACAATTACATCATCACCTTAATGTGTAAACCTGGCTTAACTGGGACATCAAGGCCATATATATAGAGGCAGAGAGCTCAGTGCTGTACTGTATGGATCGCTGCTCTCCGCTCTGAAACAAAACACACGCAGGTAAGTGACCAACGGCTTCTACATACCTAAGGCTACCACAAAAAGAGTGCAATACTAGACTGATTTTTCTTGTTGTTGCTAGCACTAATGAATTGCTTTCAAATTTATAAAATAGTAAAAATCAATAGTATTATTTTTATTTTTAGAAAGAGCATTATTCTTTCATTTTATTTTGCTCATTTATTAATTTATTTGCAATGCATTTATGGAATGT
>NW_017309143.1:18660-67833 GCF_000935625.1 Nanorana parkeri | reverse complement strand
TCCACATCTTTCTGTTATTTTTAGTTTAAGTAACTTTCTTTTTGCTTTATTCATTTATATTTCTTTATTTTATTTTAATTACTATTTACTTGTTACTGTAAGATTTAAGGGGGATATAAAAAACAGAGCAATATTCTGCACCAGCGTTTCTTAACCAGGATGCCGTGGCACCCTGGGCCATCTTTTGGCTTCCTCAGGGGTGCCTCAAGATCCTCCTGAGGTGAAGGGGGAGCTTTTGATTTGAAGAGGGTTCCTGATGTGAAGGGGGGTGCTTCTTATGTGAAGCGCAGCTTGTGATGTGAAGGGGAACTCTGATGTGAAAGGAGGGGGCTCTGATGTGACGGGGAGCTCCTATTGTGAAGGGTGGGAGGGGGCTCAGATGTAAAAGGAGAGAGCTTCTGGTGTGAAGAGATACACTGATGTTAAAGTGGGGGGCTCTGATGTGAAAGGAGGGGCTCTGATGTGAAGGGGAGCTCCCATAGAGAAATTAGGGGTTCTGACGTGAAGGGGAGCTCCCATAGAGAAATTAGGGGTTCTGATGTGAAGGGGAGCTCCCATAGTGAAAGGAAGGGCTCTCATGTGAAGGGGAGCTCCTATTGTGAAGGGGGGCTCAGATTGAAAAGGAGATGCCTACTGGTGTGAAGAGATACTCTGATGTTAAAGTGGGGGGCTCTGATGTGAAAAGAGGGGGCTCTGATGTGAAGGGGAGCTCCCATAGAGAAATGAAGGGCTCTGATGTGAAGGGGAGCTCCTATTGTGAAGGAGGGGGAGGGGGCTCAGATTGAAAAGGTGATGCCTTCTGGTGTGAAGAGATACTCTGATGTTAAAGTGGGGGGCTCTGATGTGAAAGGAGGGGGCTCTGATGTGATGGGGAGCTCCCATAGTGAAAGGAGGGGTTCTGATGTGAAGGGGAGCTCACATAGTGAAAGGAAGGGCTCTGATGTGAAGAGAAGCTCCTATTGTGAATGGGGGAGGGGGGCTCAGATGTAAAAGGAGAGGGCTTCTGGTGTGAAGGGATACTCTGATGTTCAAGTGGGGGGCTCTGATGTGAAAGGAGGGGGCTCTGATGTGAAGGGGAGCTCCTATAGTGAAAGGAAGTGCTCTGATGTAAAGGAGAGCTCCTATTGTGAATGGGGGGAGTTCAGATGTAAAAGGAGAGGGCTTCTGGTGTGAAGATATACTCTGATGTTTAAGTGGGGGGTTCTGATGTGAAAGGAGGGGGCTCTGATGTGAAGGGGAGCTCCCATAGTGAAAGGAGGGGTTCTGATGTGAAGGGGTGGCTTCTGGTGTGAAGGGATACTCTGATGTTAAAGTGGGGGGCTGTGATGTGAAAGGAGGGGGCTCTGATGTGAAGGGGAGCTCCTATAGTGAAAGGAAGTGCTCTGATGTGAAGGAGAGCTCCTATTGTGAATGGGGGAGCTCAGATGTAAAAGGAGAGGGCTTCTGGTGTGAAGAGTGCTCTGATGTGAAGGGGAGCTCCTATAGTGAAAGGAAGTGCTCTGATGTGAAGGAGAGCTCCTACTGGGGGAGCTCCCATAGTGAAAGGAGGGGTTCTGATGTGAAGGGGAGCTCACATAGTGAAAGGAAGTGCTCTGATGTGAAGGGGAGCTCCTATTGTGAAAAAGGTGGGGCTCAGATGTAAAAGGAGAGGGCTTCTGGTGTGAAGGGATACTCTGATGTTCAAGTGGGGGGCTCTGATGTGAAAGGAGGGGCTCTGATGTGAAGGTGAGCTCCTATTGTGAAAGGGGGGGGGGCTCAGATGTAAAAGAAGAGGGTTGCTGGTCTGAAGAGATACTCTGATGTTAAAGTGGGGGGCTCTAATGTGAAAGGAGGCTCCTGATTTAAAGGGGACCCCATTTTTTTATGCCATTTCCTTTAAATATGTTCAGACCTAAACAAATAAGATATCTCTATGCCTTCCTGTCATTTTTGATATGTATTCGGTTTTCTTTACTTTAATATTTTCGGAAAATAGGCAAAAAGTAGCAATTTTTTAAGGTACTTTACTAGAATTAAATTGTGAGTTGAATGCAGTTTGAATAATGTGTCTCCATCCCTTGTATCTATTTGTGTTGGTTATTATCATTTCATAGTTGAATGTTATTTAATTGCACATATTATAGGGCAACACTATAATGGATGTTGAGAAACAAATCAATAAAAATGGCCATTATAGAAATATAAGTACAACTTTTCCATTATTGGCACAGTATATATGCATTAGGTAAATGTATTCCTATATCTCCTTCCTCCCACATCTTGTTCCCAAAGTATGACTATAGCTTCTTCCATTACGCTTCCCACATGTTTCATAACTCCTCCCACATCTCCATCGTGCAGTAAATGTATATCTCCTTTCATAGCCCCTCCCACATTATCCATAACCCCTCCTACATTTCCTTCCACACATTTTCCTTCTGCCATACCTCATCCTTCTTCTGCCATACCTCATCCTACACCACCTTCCATACCTCATTCTACTTCTCCTTCCATACCTCATCCTACTTCTCCTTCCATACCTCATCCTTCACCACTTTCCATACCTCCTTCTACTTCTCCTTCCACACCTCATCCTACTTCTCCTCCCATACTTCACCCTACACCCCCTTCTATATCTCCTTTCATACCTCATCCTACACCCCATTCCATACATCACCCTTCACCTCCATCCTACACCCTATTCCACACTCACCCTTCACCTTTTATATCTTCTTCTCATTCCATACCTCATTCTAGACCTCCTACCACAACTCATTCTTCTCCTTCTTCCATATCTCATCCTTCACCTCCTACCATACCCCATCCTTCACCTTCTTCCACACCTCATCCTACACCTCCTTCTTCCATGAATTTGACTTAAAAGTATACACATTATTGAACAAATATAGAAATCAGTAACACAAATGTCATCCAATCATTTTCAGATTTGAAAGAACATCATTCAAGATGTCTGAGCTCATGCAAGCCATCAACGTACTCGTGGACATCTTCGAGAAGTATTCGCAGTCCACCTGCCATGGTCAGAACCTAAAACCTGCAGAGGTGGAGCAGCTCATACAGGAGGAGCTGTCTGAGGCCACCAAAGTGAGTATGAACCTGGAAATGAATGGGGTGAAGCTGAAGGATCAAACATTTTGAATCTTTGCACAATCGCCTGTAGATTTACCAAAATTTTGTATTATGAGGCCAAACCTAAACAATCCAATCAATTATTATCAAACCAGGCAGGCCTCTGTACTACATAGTTGATGGTAGCTCTAGAAAAGATCGTACAATTATAGTGTCTGCTTGGAATGGAAGGGTATCTATATGCATGAATATATCACTAAAAACACAGTCACAACAAAGCAAACACATTTACAATTTCCCCCAATTTTTCTCTTACAGAACTCAGGGGATGCGGAAACTATTGGCCTAGTTTTGAAAGCAGTCGACAGAAACCGTGACGGTGAAATAAGCTTTAAAGAATATGTCACGTTGGTGTGCGTGGTTGCCAAGGCATATTACAAGCGTCTGCTTAAAGCAAGGAGCTCCCTACCTTGTATTGCTCAACAGCAAGCTCCTGCCAATCAACAACCAACATCTGGTGCTCCAACACTGCAACAGCCAACTCTCCAAGCTCCAAGTTATGCATCTCCACAACAAGCACTGCTTCCAACAGTCGCTCAAGGTCAACAGGGTGCACCAGTTCAACAACCAGCTCAGCAGCTTTGGGTTCAACAAGCAGTACAGGCACCTGTAGGTGCACCAGCTCAATTTCAGCAAGTGCTAACTCAGGCAGCTGGTTATCCATATGTTTGTTCATGGGGAAGCTTACAACCAGTTGCCCCTCAGGCCCCTGCAACACAAGTGCCAGCTGCTCAGGACCTTTCAGCGTCAGTGCCAGCTCCTCAGGCCCCTGCAACACAAGTGCCAGCTGCTCAGGTCCTTTCAGCACCAGTGCCAGCTCCTCAGGCCCCTGCAACACAAGTACCAGCTGCTCAGGTCCTTTCCCCACCAGTGCCAGCTCCTCAGGCCCCTACACCACAAATGTTGCCTCCTCTGGCACCTGGGCCACTAGTGTTTGCTCCTCAGGTCCCTGCAGTATCAACTTCTCAAGTCCCTGCAGCACCAGTCCAAGTTCCTCAGGCTCCTGCAGTACCAGTGCAAGTTCCTCAGGTTCCTGCAGCACCAGTGCAATTTGTTCAGGCCCCTGCAGCACCAGTTCAAGTTCCTCAGGCCCCTGCAGTACCAGTGCAAGTTCCTCAGGTTCCTGCAGCACCAGTGCAATTTGTTCAGGCCCCTGCAGCACCAGTCCAAGTTCCTCAGGCCCCTGCAGCACCAGTGCAATTTGTTCAGGCCCCTGCAGCACCAGTCCAAGTTCCTCAGGTCCCTGCAGTACCAGTGCAATTTGTTCAGGCCCCTGCAGCACCAGTCCAAGTTCCTCAGGGCCCTGCAGCACCAGTCCAAGTTCCTCAGGTCCTTGCAGCACAAGTGCAATTTGTTCAGGCCCCTGCAGTACCAGTGCAAGTTCCTCAGGTCCCTGCAGCACCAGTCCACGTTCCTCAGGCCCCTGCAGTACCAGTGCAAGTTCCTCAGGCCCCTGCAGCACCAGTTCAAGTTCCTCAGGCCCCTGCAGTAGCAGTGCAAGTTCCTCAGGTCCCTGCAGCACCAGTGCAATTTGTTCAGGTACCTGCAGCACCAGTCCAAGTTCCTCAGGTCCCTGCAGCACAAGTGCAATATGTTCAGGCCCCTGCAGCACCAGTCCAAGTTCCTCAGGCCTCTGCAGTACCAGTGCAAGTTCCTCAGGCCCCAGCAGCACAAGTGCCAGTTACTCAGGCCCCAGGAATCCCAGTGTCAGTTCTTCAGATGCCTGATGCTGCGACCCAAACAGTTGCACAATTTCCGTATTACAGATTTTACCAATGGCAATATCAAGCACCACAAGAGCAATATGTAGTTTCGGCACCAGTGCTAGCTCCACAGGTCTCTGCAGTCCAAGTGTCAGCTCCTCAAGCCCCAGCAACAGTTTCTCAGGTCCCTGCAGCACCACTGCAAGCTCAGCAGGTCCCTGTGGCACCAGTGCCAGTTTCTCAGGCCCCTGCTCCACAAGCCTCTCAGGCCCCTGCAGCACCAGCTCAAACTCATCAGGTCTTTGTGGCACCACTGACAGTTCCTCAGGCCTCTGCAGCACCAGTGCAATTTGTTCAAGCCCCTGCAGCATCAGTCCAAGTTCCTCAGGCCCCTGCAGCACCAGTGCAATATGTTCAGGCCCCTGCAGCACCGGTCCAAGTTCCCCAGGCCCCTTCAGCACCAGTGCAATTTGTTCAGATCCCTACAGCACCAGTCCAAGTTCCTCAAGCCCCGGCAGTACCAATGCAATTTGCTCAGGCCCCGGCAGCCCCAGTCCAAGTTCCTCAGGCCCCTGCAGTACCAGTGCAAGTTCCTCAGGCCCCTGTAGCACCAGTCCAAGTTCCTCAGGCCCCTGCAGCACCAGTCCCAGGTCCTCAGGTCCCTGCAGCACAAGTGCAATATGTTCAGGCCCCTGCAGCACCAGTCCAAGTTCCTCATGCCTCTGCAGTACCAGTGCAAGTTCCTCAGGTCCCTGCAGCACCAGTGCAATATGTTCAGGCCCCTGCAGCACCAGTGCAATATGTTCAGGTCCCTGCAGCACCAGTTCAAGTCCCTCAGGTCCCTGCAGTACCAGTGCAATTTGTTCAGGCCCCTGCAGCACCAGTCCAAGTTCCTCAGGCCCCTGCAGTACCAGTGCAATTTGTTCAGGCCCCGGCAGCACCAGTCCAAGTTCCTCAGGTCCCTGCAGCACAAGTGCAATATGTTCAGGCCCCTGCAGCACCAGTCCCAGTTCCTCAGGTCCCTGCAGCACAAGTGCAATATGTTCAGGCCCCTGCAGCACCAGTCCAAGTTCCTGAGGCCTCTGCAGTACCAGTGCAAGTTCCTCAGGTCCCTGCAGCACCAGTGCAATATGTTCAGGCCCCTGCAGCACCAGTCCAAGTTCCTCAGGCCTCTGCAGTACCAGTGCAATTTGTTCAGGCCCCTGCAGCACAAGTGCAATATGTTCAGGCCCCTGCAGCACCAGTCCAAGTTCCTCAGGCCCCTGCAGCACCAGTGCAATTTGTTCAGGCCCCTGCAGCACCAGTCCAAGTTCCTCAGGCCCCTGCAGCACCAGTGCAATTTGTTCAGGCCCCTGCAGCACCAGTCCAAGTTCCTCAGGCCCCTGCAGTACCAGTGCAAGTTCCTCAGGCCCCTGCAGCACCAGTGCAAGTTCCTCAGGCCCCTGCAGCACCAGTGCAAGTTCCTCAGGCCCCTGCAGCACCAGTGCAAGTTCCTCAGGCCCCTGCAGCACCAGTGCAAGTTCCTCAGGCCCCTGCAGCACCAGTGCAATATGTTCAGGCCCCTGCAGCACCAGTCCAAGTTCCTCAGGTCCCTGCAGCACCAGTGCAATTTGTTCAGGCCCCTGCAGCACCAGTCCAAGTTCCTCAGGCCCCTGCAGTACCAGTCCAAGTTCCTCAGGCCCCTGCAGCACCAGTCCAAGTTCCTCAGGCCCCTGCAGTACCAGTGCAAGTTCCTCAGGCCCCTGCAGCACCAGTCCAAGTTCCTCAGGCCCCTTCAGTACCAGTGCAATTTGTTCAGGCCCCTGCAGCACCAGTCCAAGTTCCTCAGGTCCCTGTAGCACAAGTGCAATATGTTCAGACCCCTGCAGCACCAGTCCAAGTTCCTCAGGCCCCTGCAGCACCAGTGCAATTTGTTCAGGCCCCTGCAGCACCAGTCCAAGTTCCTCAGGCCCCTGCAACACCAGTGCAATTTGTTCAGATCCCTACAGCACCAGTCCAAGTTCCTCAAGCCCCGGCAGCACCAGTCCAAGTTCCTCAGGCCCCTGCAGTAGCAGTCCAAGTTCCTCAGGTCCCTGCAGCACCTGTGCAATTTAATCAAGCCCCGGCAGCCCCAGTCCAAGTTCCTCAGGCCCCTGCAGTACCAGTGCAAGGTCCTCAGGCCCCTGCAGTACCAGTGCAATTTGTTCAGGCCCCTACAGCACCAGTGCAATATGTTCAGGCCCCTGCAGCACCAGTCCCAGTTCCTCAGGTCCCTGCAGCACCAGTGCAATTTGTTCAGGCCCCTGCAGCACCAGTCCAAGTTCCTCAGGCCCCTGCAGCACCAGTACAAGTTCCTCAGGCCCCTGCAGTAGCAGTCCAAGTTCCTCAGGTCCCTGCAGCACCTGTGCAATTTGTTCAGGCCCCTGGAGCACCAGTCCAAGTTCCTCAGGCCCCTGCAGTACAAGTGCAAGTTCCCCAGGCCCCTGTAGTACCAGCCCAAGTTCCTCAGGCCCCCGCAGCACCAGTGCAAGTTCTTCAGGTCCCAAGTCAAGAAGCAGACACTAACACTACCTCTCAGGTTGGCACTGAGAATTTATTCCTGGTTCCGTATAATCGATGTGACGGCAGTGTTGGATTTGTGATGTGGACACCAAATGGATATTATTATTACTAAAAGAGGAATGAAGTTTAAGGATCGAATTGTCTGTATATCTGATGTAAAGAACCTGATTTGCCAAACGAAACTCCATTGACTGCCATGAGGTGGAAATGAATTCAGTGAATAAGTCTCTGTGTACTTGTAGTATCTGTAGAAACCGGAATAAAGTGTACTTCTAACAGTCACGTTGGTGTGTTTTTCATGGCTTGTTCTTTATCGATTATCTGCTTCAATATGAATGAGAACATCAAACCTTCCTCCACCTTCTATAGAGCTCTGTAAGGGAAGATATGGAATTCTATCCAACTTCCCTCATGGAATCAGAAGGGAAAACATTCACCTGTGTGGTAAGAATGTCCTGAGATGCCCCTGGGGGACTCCTCTGGACCAAACCTCAAAGTTCCTCCACCTTCTATAGAGTTCTGTGAGGGTAGATATGGAATTCTATCCAACTTCCCTCATGGAATCAGAAGGGAAAACATTCACCTGTGGGGTAAGAATGTCCTGAGATGCCCCTGGGGGACTCCTCTGGACCAAACCTCAAAGTTCCTCCACCTTCTATAGAGTTCTGTGAGGGTAGATATGGAATTCTATCCAACTTCCCTCATTGGATCAGAAGGGAAAAGATTCACCTGTGGGGTAACAATGGCCTGAGCTGCCCCTGGGGGACTCCTCTGGACTAAACCTCAAAGATCCTCCACCTTCTATAGAGCTCTGTGAGGGAGGATATAGAATTCTATCGAACTTCCCTCCTGGCATCAGAAGGGAAAACCTTCACCTGTGGGGTAAGAATGGCCTCAGCTGCACCTGGGGGACTCCTCTGGACCAAACCTCAAAGTTCCTCCACCTTCTATAGAGCTCTGTGAGGGAGGATATGGAATTCTATCCAACTTCCCTCATTGGATCAGAAGGGAAACCTTCACTAGACATGTGCGATTCGTTTAGTTAGGAATCTAAATTCGTACGAATTTCCTGAAATTCGTAAATTCAGAAGCATTGCAGTTTCCCAATGTATCCGAAATACGAAATTCCATTAACGAATTTCGGATCCGAATTTCGTTGAAACGGGAACTAATAATATTACCCCTGTGAGACTGAGGTTGAATAACATGACAAGATTTTTTTTTATCCGAAATACGAATCCGAAACGGAATTTAGTATTTCGGATAAAAAAAAAAGACTGTTTAGTTGACCAATCAGAGGTTTTCTCTTCTGCTGCTGAGGGTTGCATTACAATACAGGCAGGAAATACGAAATTCCGTTCCGTTACGAACATTCGTTATGATGAAGTTAGAAAGCAGAAATACCTTTGTTAATATTGGAGTTGATGGTAGTTTTTTGTTTTTTTTATCCGAAATACGAAATTCGGATCCGAAATCCGTTAACGGAATTTCGTATTTCGGATTTAAAAAAAACTACCATCGACTCCAATATTAACAAAGGTATTTCTGCTTTCTAACTTCATCATAACGAATGTTCGTAAAGTTATGAAAATGTGGCGAAACTAACGAAAATTCGTATTTCGTACAAATCCGGATTGAGTTTCGGACACGGATTACGAAATAACGGATATTCCGAAATGAAACAAATTTTTTGACGGCGCACAAGTCTAACCTTCACCTGTGGGGTAACAATGGCCTCAGCTGCCCCTGGGGGACTCCTCTGGACCAAACCTTCTGTACGTGTTCCCATCTAGGGAGATTCACACCACTTAGTGGAATTCCCCCCCTTACCTTCTTCCTGGGGACCACTATGTCCCTAAAATGAAGGTAAGTGGGGGAATTCCACTAATGGAAAAACAGACCCAACAGAGGTCCTGACCATTCCCCGAATCCCCACAATGACCATATGTGGAGAAAACTTCTTCTTTAACTATGTACCTATGAGAAAATGTAACGCAGATTGCTTCATCACTGACCTCTTTAGAGATCTGCAGAACATTGCTCCATCCCATCTCCACCCTGACAGATCCATATTGATATATTCTGCAGATTATTCCATCACTGACCTCTCTAGAGATCTGCAGCACATTGCTCCGTCCCATCTCCCTCCTGACAGATACATATTGATATATTCTGCACAATCCTCTGATCCATGTGATATAATATCACCCTCTACTGCTCACCATCGGGAATATATGATGATTTCCCTTTAAGTACAGAACTTTCATTAGCTCCTAGGACCTCAGATGTACCTCGTACGCCCTGCAGACTGTCCTTCCACGTCGGGCGCACACCTGAGGGTATAAATGACAGTAGAATAGATGACATCCTGATCTGTGTAGATGTCAGAGGACACAATTACTCCCACTGTACGTACAGGATCTGTGCTGTGTGAATGTAATATGAATCGTTACATTGTAGTCAGCTGCAGCTTTCACTGACTCTAAATAGAAGACAAATACATGAACCATGAACATGAAATAGATGGAGCAAGCCGTCAGAGAGAGAAAAGAATGTGCGTGTATTTATATATTCCCTATTTTATGTCTGATAATGTACCCATAAGCCTATCAAGTCTGATCATTTAAAAAAAGGCTGCTGCAACGTAAAAGAGACACTTTACATTAGAGAGAGATACATGTGATAAGAGCAGTGGCGTCACAAGGGGGGTGCGGCCCGTACCCGGGTGACACCTTTGGAGGGGTGACGCCCAAATGACTGACAGTCATTTGGGTGTCACCCCCTCTAAAAAGTCGGGCACTCGGTCATGGACCGAGCGCCCGACAGTTGCAGGAGAAAGGAGGGGACTCGGCGGCATACCTTATCCCGCCAGATGAACGTCCCCTCCTCTCCCTGCTGGCGTCCATCACCAAGATGGCCGCCGGCAGAAGTCACTTAGATGACCGTACAAATGCGCGCGATGACGTCACTGCGAGGTTTCACCCGCCCTCGGGACGCCCCTGGATAAGAGACTGTCACATTAGAGAGAGAATGTAAGGGGGGACCACCGATGTAAAAAATAAAACATTGTGGGGTTCCCTCGGCAATTTATACCTGACCCTTTAGGTCTAGTGGGGATTTGTAAGGGGTAACCCCCAACACACAAAAAAAGAAAAAGGTGGGTTCCCCCCTAAATCCGGGCAGCAGCCTGGCAGGGCAGGAAAGGGGAGGACGTGCGAGCGACTCCCCCTCCCTCCACTATACCAGGCCACATACCAATGGGGGCAAGGGCCTCTTCCCCACACCCCTGGCCCCCGTGTTTCGTGGGGGATCTGCGGAGCAGGGGGACTCCTCTACATCTGGACACCCCCTTTCATAAAAGGGGCACCCAGATGCCGCCCCCCCTTGTGAAACTAATTAACTAAAGGGTTAAATAAAATGTAAATAAACACACTGCACCTTAGAGAAAAAATCCTTTAACCACTTGCAGGAATTTTTTTTCCCGCTAGAGGGCGCCTACGAGCAGCATCCCGTTCTGGAGACGGCAACCCGCAGATGCTGCAGTGCCGTCCGTCCGTTTTTTTTACTACGGGCGGACGGCAAGAGGTTAAACAGCAATTACCGGCTGTGACATACAAGCGTTTGGGCCACTCTATAGCCATGCGATCGCTTGTATGATGGCAATGTGCAGCCTCCTCCCCCCCTGCGCACTTCCGCCGATTCCCCTGTGATTTCTCTGGCTGCTGTAGCCAGAAGAAGAAGCTGGGGAAGCAGATCTGTGCTTTTTCAGCTTCTTTGGGGGTCCCTCTGTGTCTTAGAGACCCCTAATGTCCCCATAAAGAGGACCTGTCATTGTATATTGGCTATCACATAGGGGGCTTCTTAGTCCCTTATGTGATAGCAATAAAGTTAAGTGTAAAAAACACCAAAAAAATGACATGTAAAAAAAAGAAACCCGCATATATACGCGTTGGGTACGCCTACGTGCGAAAACAAAACTTACGTCGCACATGTTACATATCACCGCGAGCGCCAGAGCGCGAGCAATAATTTTAGGGCCATTAATCACTGATAACACTAAACGGATGAGCCGTAAAATCTTTTAAAATGTCGCTTATGGGCAATTTTAAGTATGGTAGTTTTTTGCAATTTCGCGGGTGCGCGCAATTTTAAGGCTTGACATGTTTGGTGTCTATTTACCTGAAGTGACCTCGTCTTTTATATTTTACCAAAAAATTGAGTAAATATAAATGTTTCATAACATAACGTAGTGAAAACAGGTTTTTTTTTCAACATTTTAGGAACTTCTTTCATGATATAGTAAAAAATAAAACCCCCAGTGGTGATTAAATACCACCAAAAGAAAGCTCTATGTGTCCCCAAAAAAGGGTATAAAATTAATTTCAGTACAGCGCTGCATGACGGAATAAATATCAGTCAAAGTACCGCAGCGCTGAATACTGAAAAATGGCCTGGATGGGAAGGGGGTTTAACACCCCCAGTGGCATCACAAGGGGGGTTGCGGGGGTGTGGCTCGCACCCAGGTGACACCATTGGAGGGGTGACACCAAGATGACTGACAGTCATTTTACAGTCATTTTGGTGTCACCCCCTCTAAAAAGTCGGGCACTTGGTTATGGACCGAGAGCCCGACAGTGTCAGGAGAGAGGAGGGGCCCCAGCGGAATATCTCATCCTGCCGGGTGAACGTCCCCTCCTCTCTCTGTCGGCGTTCATCACTAAGATGGCCGCTGGCAGGCGTCAATTAGATGACCGCACATCGCAATGACGTCACGTTGGGGTGTCACCCGTTCTCCTTTACGGGTGACAGCCGGCCTCGGGACGCCCCTGAACACCCCAGTCATCAATTGGTTCATTGAACAAAAAACACAACACAGGTTTTTGACAATTCCTTTATTTAAAAAAAAAAAAATCCCACGATGTCCATCCCAACCCTTTCCGATCGACCCCCACCCTGCTGACTCCCCCGATGCAATGTTTACATCAGGCAGTGATAAAGAAAGACGGTTATTGGCTATTTAAAATTAAAATAGCCAATAGCAGGCTGGCTAATGCACCCCCCCCGCTGCCTGATGTCAGTCACAGAGGAGCAGACTTGAGAGAGAACTTTCTCTCTCAGGTCTGCTCCTCTGCGGACTGACAGAAGGCAGTTGGCAGCAGCCATAAACAAAGCCTGCTATTGGCTATTTTAAATTGCAATAGCCAATAGCAGGCTGGCTAATGCACCCGCCCCCTGCCTGATGTCAATCAGCAGAAAAGGAGACCTGGGAGAGAAAGTTCTCTCTCAGGTCCGCTCCTCTGTGCAGGCAGTGGG
Source organism: Nanorana parkeri (assembly GCF_000935625.1). NCBI lineage: Eukaryota > Metazoa > Chordata > Amphibia > Anura > Dicroglossidae > Nanorana > Nanorana parkeri. Next base: position 55,147 of record NW_017309143.1, on the reverse strand, counting down.
CGGGTGCATTAGCCAGCCTGCTATTGGCTATTTCAATTTTAAATAGCCAATAGCAGGCTTTGTTTATTTCTGCCCACTGCCCAATGTAAACATTGCATCGAGGAGTCAGCAGGGTGGGAGGTTTTTCCTCGTTTGGCCGACGCTCGAGTGACATTGTGGGACATTTTTTTTTATTTTTAAATAAAGGAATTGTCAAAAACTTGTGTTGTGTTTTTGTTCAATTCAAAGATTTTTTTTTAAGGTGTGGTGTATTTATTTTATTTATTATATTTTTTTAACTCTTTCGTGAATGAGTAGAGGTACAACTACCCGTTACTCATTCACAAGGGGGGGTCGGCATCTGGGTGCCCCTTTTACCCTGGCCCAGTGGTTGTGGGGGTCTGCGGGCAGGGGGGCTCCTCTGCATCTGGGCACCCCCTTTCATAAAAGGAGCACCCACATGCCACCCTCCCCTTGTGAAACTCATTCACTAAAGGGTTAAATATAATGTAAATAAACACACAACACCTTAGAGAAAAAATCCTTTAACCACTTGCGTGATTTTTTTTCCCACTAGAGGGCGCCCACGAGCAGAGTCCCGAAAATGTATTTCAACAGCAAGTACCGGCTGTGACATACAAGCGTTCGGGCCGCTTGTATGATGGCAATGGGAACAAGGTGCTTTTCCCGAGGGTCCCCCCTTGGAAAACCACCCTCCCATTGGGCATGTGGCCTGGTATGGCAGAGGCAGGGGGGGCGCTCGCACATTTCCCTCTCTTTTCAGCCCTGCCAGGCTGCTTCCTGGATTAAGGGTTTAGTATGGGATTTTAGGGGGGGCCCAATGTTTTTTTCATTTTGTTTTTTTTGGGGTTGCCTCTTAAAATTCCTACCAGACCTAAGGGGTCTGGTATGAGTTGCTAGGGAAACTGCATGCTGTTTTGTTTTTTACATCGGAAGTCCCCACCTACATTCCTACCAGACCTAAAGGGTCTGGTATGAACTGTGGAGGGGTATCCCATGCTGTTTTTTTTATATTATTATTTCTGTGGACTGTTTAACACTTTAGTGTATTCTGTGACAGCTGTCATAGTACCGTATTTGTTTACATTCGGGATCGGAATGTCAGTAAAGAAGCAGAAGCTGTTACAGAATAACATGGATCTCTCAGCCTATTTTGTTTACATTTTGTAACAATATTGTTTTACTTTGTTTTCATTTAGATTATTGTCCATAATTCAAAAGGTGAAGTTGCATTCTGTTTGTATCCTTTTGTGTCTTCAATAGGTACTTTTTCGAGGGTGGAGGATGTTGGTATTCTGTCGACGCGTTTCGCCCCAATACCACAAGCAGACAATGCACCTCGGATATACAGACTGAACACATGTTAATGCGAACCCTAAAATAGATGGACCGCTCTGGACATCAACCACACTGAATAAGCCACCCTAAAAGCACCCTGTGTCTGTCCAGCTCTAACATCCTTTTGAATTATGGACAACACCGAAAAGAACTTCCACATTGGTCTAATTCCACAGACTTCTATCAAACGTGAGGGAAAGCTTTATTATATATATCCGTTAAGGATTCCTTGACATTCAATAGTCTTCACTCTAATTCAAAGTCCAGTAAGAATAAGGATAAGCCTGTCACTAAAATAGTGGAAATAATGATTAAAGCTGTCTAAAGAGATCACATAATAAGGAAGATCCTGTATCCTTCAATTGCAGCAGATCACAACCTTGCTAAAGCCTGCTAAGAGGGGGGTTAATAGTACACACGGCTTAATCGACACTGGTTGCACAGAGGTTGTTGAAAAGAAAAAACTACTTGTAACCACTCTGCCACTGTAAATACTAAACCAAACCTGCTAAAAGCCCACGGAGGAGAAGGGGCTAGTAGCACACACGGATTAACCGACACAGCTGCTTAGAGGGCGCTGAAAAGAAAAGAAACTCCTTGTAACTATTTTTTTATTGTGAATACTAAGCTTCCAAATCTAAAGCAATGCAAAAGGCAATTTAAAGCCACAGAATCACAAACAAATAGTAACAAAAGGAAACTTCTCTTACCCCAATCAATTAACGAATAATAGCGTCTCACAACTGCAGGTGACATTCCATACGCAGAGACTCTCAGTGGTGGGAATTGGATACGGGCAACAAACCACAAGCGGACTTATCCCCTACCCCACAATATGTGTGATGGTCCCCCAAAAAAACATGTGAAATATACGAGAGCAATTTATCTGATCAAACTGCTTATTAGAAGACCAAAAACTGAATGTCATGCTTCAATGTTTTTCATTTCAGTGAGTGAAATAATGGCTATGTCCCACTAGTGATTTTTTCCTTTAATAAATTAATATTTTTTGCAACTGAATTGCCTGTCCGGATCCTCTATTAAGCTCTTTGACTGGCTGTCTCCCAGCAAGTCTATTTTTTTCAGTAAATGTGTTTATTTGGTTACGGATCTGATTGACTAGCAACTTGCATTTAAACAAATAGGTAAAATCGAGAGTCGGATCTCCAGGAAGAAACACAATCCTTATATTCCTGTAAAATGAGACATGTCGTATTTTTCTGGTCTGGTCTGGAACGGACTGCGCTGGTGTGAACAGAGGCCAGAAATAGCATAGGGATACATTAGGATGCATTTTGGGTCCGGAAACAATTTGGTCTGGTCTAGGGCCTGAGGGCCCATTCACACCACATCCAGATCATCTTTCTGGATGTGGTGTAAATGGGCCCTCAGGATACAAGTACAGAATGTTAACGAAGAGCAGAGAAGCCGGAGAGCTGTAAATGACAGATCTACCGCCTCCTTCTTTCATCCCAAATGAAAGTCGGATGTATTTGAATTTCATGATCAAACATTTGGGTATGTTCGGATTCATTATTTCTGTCATTCGGAAATTCAGATGCATGTCTAGTGATCAGAGACTGTTACATCAGAGAGATATACATATGATCAGAAACTGTCACATCAGAGATATACATTTGATAAGAGACTGTCATATTGGAGGTATACATGTGATTAGAGACTGTCACATGAGGTGGTAGATGTGATTAGGGATGAGTGAATCTGCCCGGGTTTGCACTGGGAAGGGGGGTTTGTTGAATCCTGTCTGAAATCTAATTTGCATCAAACCCTATTGAAGTCTATAGGAGAAGAATCTTGATACTACATTCTGGCCAATTTCAAGACTAATAATCCAGCTATTGTCAAAGCAAGGGCCTGGGGGCCTGGGCACTGACATGGGGGGCTGGGCACTGCCATGGGGGACATTTGCATTTTACACTTAGCTTGACATAAATACAATATCAGTATCCCCAATCTGATTCATTTGAACACAATAAAAAACACTTTTTTAGGTAGATTTGGCTTTGACACCTTATCTTTCATCCAGCGGTAATAGGCCAGAATTCACTGGTGTAAGTAGAAGCTCCCGACTGATCTAAAAGCAGAACAGTTTATTAGATTGTGATCTCCATTTTTCGCAGTTCCATGCTCCATTGTCTTAATCGCTTCAGAAAGTGTGCACAAAAACACTTCAAAACTACAACCCCACATTCCCCAAATCCCCTTCCCATCCTCGTATCCCCAATTATTCCCGAGGTACTCAAAATATAGATTTCAGATTTGGGTACCACATGCACCACAGAGCTTGATGGGAGCAGAACCTCAATGACACAAGTCAGGAGCAACAGTCGCGTCTTCCTCCTCTACATTCCCCTGTTCAACAATATCCCGCTGCATCCATCATAATCTCTATGTCCTCTAGTTAAGGAGAGAAGCCTCACAAGGGCTTTCAGAGGGTTAGGATACACCACGTCAAGCAGAGAAGATCACCTGAAGGCTTCAATTCTCCTACACCCACCCTGCAATCTCCAGCAGCATCTCCCCCCCACCCATGGTTCCTGCCCCCATTCTCACCCATTTGGGGGTCTCAATATTCTTGTTGTATTGTGCTAAATAAAAATATGTACAGATTCAAGCACGCAGAGTGGGATCCCCTTGTAATGTTCGCAGCAAATATGCAGACCCAGGGGATCCAAAAACCTTGCCACCGTGGTCCTCAAAAAATTGGAAACACCATTTGTCTAATAAGCTTTATATGATCAATGTGTGAACAACTCAAATTTATGCGATTTTGAGTGTGTAAACTTTTACAAAAATATAGTTAAAGTTGGCACTGACAATCAATGAAAGGGGCATTGACCACTAACAATGGGAGGCACCCATCAATGACCACCAACAAAAGGGGCATGGATCACCAAGATAAGAAGGCACTCCTGACTGACCACCAAGAAAATGGGCATTGACTACCAACATAAGAAGGCACTCACTACTGACCACAAAGAAAAGGGGCATTGACCACCAATATAAGGGGGCACTCATCAGTGACCACCAATGAAAAGGGGCATTGACCACCAACTAAGGGGGCAGTCATCACTGACCACCAATGAAAGGGGCATTGACCACCAGTATAAGGAGGCACTCATCACTGACCACCAACATAAGTAGACACTCATCACTGACCACCAAGTAGCAGATTGGCTGCAGCCTTGTGAGACACCATAGGCTGACAGCCCAGAAACAGGGAGCATATCGAAAATCCGGCACGGATTTCCGGATATTGTGACAGGGGCACTCATCAGTGACCACCAATGAAAGGGGCATTGACCACCAATATAAGGAGCACTCACCACTGACCACCAATGAAAGTTACATTGACCAACATAGGGAGGCACAATGAGAGGGGCATTGCCCACCAACATAAGGGCACACGCATTACTGACCACCAATATAAGGGGGCACTCATCATTTCCCAAAAAAGAAAGGGGAATTGACCATCAATACCAGGGGGCACTGATCACTGACCATCAATGTAAAGGGGCACTCATCACTGGCCACCAAGAAAAGGGGCATTGACTACCAACATAAGAAGACACTCATCACTGACCACAAAGAAAAGGTGCATTGACCGCCAATATAAAGGGGCACTCATCAGTGACCACCAATTAAAGGGGCATTGACTACCAACTAAGGCGGCAGTCATCACTGACCACCAATGAAAGGGGCATTGACCACCAATATAAGGAGGCACTAATCACTGACCACCAACGGAAGCTATATTGACCACCAACATAAACAGGCACTCATTACTGACCACCGATGAGAGTGGCATTGCCCACCAACATAAGAGGTCATCCATTGACCAACAATATAAGGGGGCACTCATCATTGGCCAACAAAGAAAGGGGAATTGACCATCAATACAAGGGGGCACTGATCACTGGCCACCAAGAAAAGGGGCATTGACTACCAACATAAGAAGGCACTCATCACTGACCACAAAGAAAAGTGGCATTGACCACCAATATAAGGGGGCACTCATCAGTGACCACCAATGAAAAGGGGCATTGACCACCAACTAAGGGGGCAGTCATCACTGACCACCAATGAAAGGGGCATTGACCAATGACCACCAATATAAGGAGGCACTCATTACTGACCACCAACGAAAGTTACATTGACCACCAACATAAGGAGGCACTCATTACTGACCACCAATGAAAGGGGCATTGCCCCTCCAATATAAGGAGGCACTCATCTCTGACCACCAGCTAAAGTTACATTGACCACCAACATAATGGCGCATGCATTACTGACCACCAATATAAGGGGGCACTTATCATTGGCCAACAAAAAAAGGGGAATTGACCATCAATACAAGGGCGCACTCATCACTGGCCACCAACAAAAGAGGCATTGACCGCCTACATCAGAGGGCATTTGTTACCACCATCTTAAGAGGTTATTCACCACTTACTACCAATATCAGGATAGGTCAGGATAGGGTTTGCCTGGTGCTTCTTGGTAAACCCTTCTTTTTTTAAATCTTTTCTAGGTAACAGTCACCTTTTTGTCTTTATAGAAGAGTGACTATGTATCTGAAATCTGAAATCATTTTTGAGATAGAAGCCAGTTGAAGTGTTAGGGTATCTAAAATGGAAGGCACCTTTAGGAGCAGGACACGGCTTCCCTAACTTGGAGGAGGTCTTGGTAAAGGCACTGCCCAGAAAAGAGGCATTATATAACCAACTTGGCCTAAAACATGACCTGAAGACCTCCAATCAGAGCTGGAGTTTGTTTGGGCAAAGCGTTGCCCGGGCTAGCTTGCCGAGCTAGCTTCCCATGCAACTTCTAGCGACTTGTCTCCACACCACTGAGAAAACCTTTGTCCTCCCAGATGCCATACCGCCATAACACGTTGAAGTATCAGATATACACGCCACGTTAATAGATGGAATTTCTTTTATTATTAGGTCCTGCCCACATTTTGTGGATCTCATACCACCTTGACCAACCTTCGGCTGGCACCCTTTTTCACCAACGAGTTATTACGAATGTTTTACAATCTCTGAAATTGTAGTGTTGTGTTATAATTAGAGCTCTCCAGTGCAGATTGGCGCTGCCATTATTAGGCAGTTCCTCCAAGTGGCATCTTAGCGAGCATGGTATTTTTGTAAGGTTGGCAAGATCCCAGGAACAGTTTGCAAGGAATGCAGAGAGAAACACGAGGATAGTAAAAGGTTTATTTTTAAAATGTTATTGCTGTGGAGGAGCTAGCTGTGAATCACGTTATAGTAGTAACAGGAGCAGGACACATGACGGGTTCCGATTCACTGAACGATCACATGTGTATCATTTGCTCTAAAAGCCATGTGACGGTTATCTTTAATTCTCATTGGCCCTATAAGTCCGTCGTCGTCCTAGCACCTCTCTTGGGGAGCAGGATGTGGAGAGGGGACCCTCTTTCTTCAACATTGGTACAAGGTGCCTTTCAAGATGGGAAGGGGGGCTACTACTGCCTTTTGCAAGCACCCCCCAATGTTGAAAGGCTTGTGGCCATGTATGGTACGGGAAGGTGGGGGAGGCGGATGCATGCATACTGCCCTTTCTTTCCTGGCCACCCAGGTTGCATAACTGGCTAAGGGCCTGGTTAAAATTTGAAAAGGATTTAATTCATTGCCAAGTCCCATAGACCCCTGATGTCTCCCTAAAGAGAACCTGTCACCAATATGACATAGGTGGCTTATTTTGCTCCTATGTGTTAGCAATAAAGTTAAGTAAAAAAATGTAAAACATGAAAAACACCCTTCAAAAAAATTTTTAAGTCCCCACTCCAGAGTATACATTCATACACTGTATTGCCAAAAGTATTGGGACACCCCTCCAAATCATTGGATTCAGGTGTTCCGTGACATTTCCTTGCTACTAAATATTCCACTGTCACCTGTTAGTGGGATTATAACAAAGTGGAAACAACTGGGAACAACAGCAACTCAGCCACGAAGTGGTAGGCCACGTAAAATGACAGAGCGGGGTCAGCGCATGCTGAAGCGCACAATGCACAGAAGTTGCCAATTGTCTGCAGAGTCAATAGCTACAGACCTCCAAACTTCGTGTGGCCTTCAGATTGGCACAACAACAGTGCCTAGAGAGCTTCATGGAATGGGTTTCCATGGCCGAGCAGCTGCACCCAAGCCTTACATCACCATGTGCAATGCAAAGCATGGGATGCCGTGGTATAAAGCACGCCGCCACTGGACTCTAGAGAAGTGGAGACGTGTTCTCTGGAGTGACCAATCACGCTTCTCTGTCTGGCAATCCGATGGACGTGTCTGGGTTTGGCGGTTGCCAGGAGAACGGTACTTACATAGTTACATAGTATTTGAGGTTGAATAAAGACATTAGTCCATCAAGTCCAACCTATTGGGATCTCATTCTAGGAGTACCTGTACCCCTGTATATTACGGTCCCTTAGGCAGCGAGTTCCAACCGCTCTAACTGTGAAGAACCCCCTTCGCCCCTTGTGCTGGAATTTTTTTTCCACCAATTTTAGGTGATGGCCTCTAGTTTTTGTAATGGAGTTAATTTTAAATAGTTTATCGCTAATGTTGCTGCCACCATTGAACATCTTGTACATGGAAATCATATCCCCCCTTAATCTCCTCACCTCCAATGTGAACATGTTTAAATGTAGTAGCCTTGTCTCATAGCTCTGGTCCTCCATACCCCTAATTAGTTTGGTTGCCCTCCGCTGGCCTCTTTCCAGCTCAAGGACATCTTTTCTTAGTACTGGTGACCAGAACTGGACTCCGTACTCCAGAGTCCAGATGAGGTCGAACCAATGATCTATAAAGTGGCCTGACTGCATTGTGCCAAGTGTAAAGTTTGGTGGAGGGGGGATTATGGTGTGGAGTTGTTTATCAGGGGTTGGGTTTGGCCGCTTAGTTCCAGTGAAGGGAACTCTTAAGGCATCAGCATACCAAGACATTTTGGACAATTTCATGCTCCCAACTGTGTGGGAACAGTTTGAGGATGGCCCCTTCCTGTTCCAACATGACTGTGCACCATTGCACAAAGCAAGGTCCATGAAGACATGGATGAAATTGGGGTGGAGGAACTTGACTGGCCTGCACCGAGTCCTGACCTCAACCCCATAGAACACCTTTGGGATGAATGAGAGCGAAGACTGCGAGCCCGGCCTTCTCCTCCAACATCAGTACCGGACCTCACAATTGGCAAACATTCCCATAGACACAATCCTAAACCTTGTGGACGCCTTCCCAGATAAGTTGAAGCTGTTATAGTGGCAAAGGGCGGAGCCAACTCAATATTGAACCCTACAGGCTAAGACTGGGATGCCATTAGAGTTCATGTGCATGTAAAGGCCGGCGTCCCAATACTTTTGGCAATATAGTGTATATACCATAAATATGATGCCGAGTGCAGCACAGGAGGCACAGCGCCCATGTTGTTGTTTTATTTTGGAGGTTCACCTCTCTACATGTACGATGTGACAGGTGATTATAGGCCCAGCACATGGAATGCAGCTTCTAAATTGATATTTTATGGGCCGAGTTGTAGTGGGGAAGATTAATGGTTTTACTTATCCAGCATCCCGCAGCTATAATCAGAGAGGAACACTCACAATTACATCATCACCTTAATGTGTAAACCTGGCTTAACTGGGACATCAAGGCCATATATATAGAGGCAGAGAGCTCAGTGCTGTACTGTATGGATCGCTGCTCTCCACTCCGAAACAAAACACGCAGGTAAGTGACCGATGGCTTCTACTTATCTAAAACTACCGAAAAAACTAGACTGATTTAATTAATGCTGCTAGCATGGATGTATTCCTTCAAATCTATCGCTATCCACAAAGTAGATATCTAGGACTATTTTTTGTTTTGTTTTATAAAATGCATTATTCTACTTTTATTGCATGACATTTATTGAATGTCCAGCAACAAAAAAATTTGATAGAATAATGCATTTTTTAGAAACAATGTCTTCAAATGTTTGCATGTTGTTTGACTGGCATTTCTTTTGATTTTAATTCTGACCAAATAATACACCTCCGCAAATTTGTTATTTTTATTTTAATGAAAATGTATCTATTTTATACTCCAGTATTTCATATGTATGTGGTAAATAATTGTATTTGACATGCAAAAATGTTGCAAATTTATCAATATTATTTCACTAGCCCTTCAGGTTTTTTCTTTGTTTAATTCAATTTATCTTACTTTATTGTATTCATTTATTTCTCCTTATTTTATTTTAGTTACTATTTTTTTTATTATTGTAGTATATACATCTCTTTCCATAACTTCTTCACCTCATTTAATTTCTCCTATTAATCCCTCTAGCATCTCCTTTCTGAAGTATCCCTATATCTGCTTCCATAACTCATCCCACATCTTCCGAAACTCCTTCTACTTTTATATCCTGCAATACTGCTATATCTCCTTCCATAACTCCTTCCACATCATCCCTAACTCCTCCTACATCTCTGTCCTGTAGCACCTCGATATCTCTTTCCATAACCCCTCCCAAATCTTCCATTACTCATCCTACATCTATATCCTGCAGCACTGCTATATCTTCTTCCTTAACTCCTTCCACATCCTCCATAACTCCTTCTACATCTCTGTCCTGTAGCACCTCTATATCTCCGTCCATAACTAATTCTACATCTATATCCTGCAGCACTGCTATATCCTCCTCCATGACTCCTTCCACATCATCCATAACTCCTCCTACATCTGTAGCACCTCTATATCTCCTTCCATAATCCCGAAATCCCTACTAATTGGACTATAGCTTCTTACATATCAATTGTAACCCCTCCACATATTTTTCCTGCATTCCTATATCCCCTCCCCTAATTTCTATATCTCCTTGTATTCCTCCTCTCACATCTCCATCCTGTAGTACTCTTAAATCTCTTTTCCTATTCCCCCCCCCACCCCCCCCCACACACACACACACATAATCTATAACTTCGCCTACATCTTCTTCGTGAAGCATTCCCCAATCTCCTTCCACAACTACTCCTGCATCTTGCATAACTCCTCCTATATTTCCATCCTTCAGTACTCCGTTATCTCCTTCCAAAATGTATCCAACATCATGCATCACTCCTCCTACTCTCCTAAAGCCTTTCTATATCTGCTTCTAATACATCTCATATTTCTCCTTTCATAACTTTTTTAACCTCTACACCTCCTTCCATACCTCATCCTATACCCCCTTCCATACCTCATCCTACACCCCCTACCATACCTCAAGCTACACTTCCAATCATAGTTTCTCCTACAACTGCTTCTGTAACTCCTTCTACTCCTTCCTCTGTAACTACTCCTTCTTCTCCTTTTCCCATACCTCATTCTAAACCTCATTCTAAACCTCCTTCCATATCTCATCCTACACTTCATACCATACCTCATCAACACCTCATTCCATATCTCATCCTACACCTCATTCCAAACCTCATCCTACACCTCATTCCATACCTAATTCTACACCCCCTTCCATACCTGAATAATCATTTCCATGCCTAATCCTATACCTTCTTCCATGCCTCATCCTACACCTCCTTCCATACCTCATCCTACACTTCCTTCCAAACCTCATCCTACACCTCCTTCCATCCTAACTCCTCCTATATCTCCATCCTTCAGTACTCTCTTATCTCCTTTCAAAATGTATCCAACATCATCCATCACTCCTCCTACACTCCTAAAGCCTTTCTATATCTGCTTCTATTACATCTTATATTTCTCCTTTCATAACTTTTTTAACCTCTACACCTCCTTCCATACCTAATCCTATACCTCCTTCCATGCCTCATCCTACACCTCCTTCCATACCTCATCCTACACCTCCTTCCAAACCTCATCCTACATCTCATTCCATACCTAATTCTGCACCCCCTTCATACCTGAATAATCCTTTCCATACCTAATCCTATACCTCCTTCTATGCCTCATCCTACACCTCCTTCCATACCTCATCCTACACCTCCTTCCAAACCTCATCCTACACCTCCTTCCATACCTCATTCTACACCTCCTTCCATACCTCATCCTACACCTCATTCCATACCTCATCCTGCACCTCATTCCATACCTCATTCTACACCTCCTTCCATACTTCATTCTACACCTCCTTGTATAACTCACTCTACCCTTCCATATCTCATCCTACTCCTATTTCCATAACACACCTACTTCCACACCTCATCCTACACCTCCTCCCATACCCCATCCTACACCCCATTAAATACATCATCCTTCACCTTCTTCTATACAAAATCCTTCACCTTCTTCCATACCTTATCTTATACCTCCTCCAAAACCTCATCTTACATTTTCTGTAACTCCCCCTACATGTTCTTGTGTGACTCCTTGTACACCTCCTTCCAATGATATTTCTACAGCTCATTCCATATATTCGACATAAGATGATACACATCATTTCACAAATATAGAAATCAGTAATTGTGAACACAAATGTCATCCAATAATTTTCAGGTTTGAAAGAACATCATTCAAAATGTCTGACCTCATGCAAGCCATCAACACATTTGTGGACATCTACGAGAAGCATTTGAAGTCCACCGGTCATGGTCAGAACCTAAAACCTGCAGAGATGGAGCAGCTCATACAGGAGGAGCTGTCTGAGGCCATCCGAGTGAGTATGAACCTGAAAATGAATAGGGAAGGGTGGTGGGGTGGATGGATCAAACATTTTCCATCTACAAAGGGCAGAGGATACAGCTTAGGTCTCTTTTCAGTCCAATAAAGAAAATGATGTTCTAGCTTTGAATGAAGCGTTGGGGCCTACAAACCGTGAAAAATATGATAATTGCATCAGTAACATCAGCTCCTATATTACTATCCTAAGACCCCTTTAAAGCCCCATGCTTTGTGATAGAGAAAAGCCTTGGAAGTGTATTAATATGCATGCATATATCACTAAAAATACAGTCAGAAGACTATTTATCCTTGGACTTCAATAAAAATAAAATGAATGCATTGACCATTTACCCAATTTTCTCCACAGAACTCAGGGGATGCAGAAACTATTGACCTAGTTATGAAAGCCGTGGACAGAAACCGTGATGGTGAAGTAAGCTTTAAAGAATACATCACGTTGGTGGGCGTTGTTGCCAAAGCATATTACAAGCATCTGCTTAAAGCGAAGAAATCACTACCCGATGCTCAACAGCAAGCTTCTGCCAATCAACAACCACCAGCTGGTGTTCCAACACCACAGCAATCAACCATCCAAGTTCTAAGTCATGTATCTCCGCAACAACCACGGCTTCAAGGTCAACAGGGTGCACCAGTTCAACAACCAGCTCAACAGCTGTCAGTTCAACAACCAATACATCTGCAACAACCAGCTCAGGCACATGCCAAAGCATCTGTCGAGCAAGGTGTACCAGCACTAACAGCTGCTCCAATTCAGCTAGTGCCAATGCAGACAGCTGGATATCCATATGTTCATTCATGGAAAAGCTTGGAACCAGTTGCTCCTCAGGCCCCTGCAACACAAGTGTTAACTCAGACAGCTGGTTATCCACATGTTTGTTCATGGCAAAGCTTGGAACCAGTTGCTCCTCAGGCCCCTGCAACACTAGTGCCAACTCAGACAACTGGTTATCCACATGTTTGTTCATGGCAAAGCTTGGAACCAGTTACTCCTCAGGCCCCTGCAACACAAGTGCCAACTCAGACAGCTGGTTATCCATATGTTCATTCATGGGGAAGCTTGAAACCAGTTGCTCCTCAGGCCTATGCAACGCAATTGCCTGCTCCTCAGGTCTCTGCAACAGCAGTGCCAGATCCTAAGGCCCCTGTAGCATCAGTGCCAAATTCTCAGGCCCCCGCACCACTGGTGCCAGCAACCCAGGCACCTGCAGTACCTATATCAGCTCCTCAAGTCTCTGTACCACAAGTATTGCCTCCTCTGGTACCAGTGCCACTAGTATCAGCTTCTCAGGTGCCTGTAGCATCAATGGACGTATCTCAAGTCCATGTTGCACCTGTGCTAGTTCCTCAGACATCAGCAGTCACAGTGCCAGCTGAGGTCCAAACAGCACTTTCGCAGGTCCCTGCAGCACCAATGCCAGCTGCTCAAGTACCTGTATCACAGGGCCCAGCTCCTCAGATCCACGTGGCACCATTTTCAGTTCCTCAAGCCCCTGCAGCACCAGTGCTGGCTCTGCAACTCCCTGAAGCACCAGTGCCAGCTCATCAGTCCTCTGTGGCACCAGTGCAAGTTCAGCAGATCCCTACAGTACCAGTACATGCTTCTCAAGTTCTTGTAGCACCAATGCGAGCCTGCCAGGTCCCTGTGGCACAAGCTCCATATACTCAGGCCCCTTCAGTAGTGGTGCCAGTTCATCAGGATGCTGGGACCAAAACAGCAGAACAAGGTTCACATTATAGATTTTGCCAGTGGCAATATCAATCACCACAAGAGCAGGCTGTAGCTCCGGCATGTGGAGCTGGTGCCACAGTGCCGGCTCCTCATGTCCCTGGCGTACCAGTGTTAGCTCCTGGGATCACTGCAGTACCTGTGCCAGCACATCAGAACCCTGGAGTACCTTTGCCAGTTCCTCAGGTCCATGTTGCACCAGTGCTCATTTCTCATCCCCCTGCAGTACAAATGCCAGTTCCTCAGGTCCCTGCAGCAGCAGTGCACATCAATCAGATCCCTGTAGCATCAATATCAGCTCCTCAGGTCCCTGGAATAAGAGTACCAGCTCAAGCCCCAGCAGCAGTTCATCAGGTGCTTGCAGAACCAGTGCCAGCTCATCAGTTCCCTGCAGTAACAGTTTCTCAAGCTTTTCCAGAACCATCACAAGCTCATCATGTCCATGTTTCACCACTGCAAGATTATCAGGTCCCAGCAATCCCAGCTACAGTTTGTCAGGCTCCTGCCGCACAAGTTCAAGCTCATCAGATCCCTGCAGTGTCGGTTCCTCATGCACCTGCAGCACCAGTGCAAGGTCATCTGGTCCCTGTAGCACCGGGTCAAGCTCATCTGGTCCCTGCAGTCCCAGTGACAGTTCCTTGGGGCCCTGAAGCAGCAGTGCAAGCTCATCAGATACCTGTGGCATCAGTGTCAGTTCCTCAGGCCCCTGGAGAACCAGTGGCAGTTTCTCAGGCACCTGCAGCACCAGTGCAAGCTCATCTGGTCCCTGTAGCACCAGTTCAAGCTCATCTGGTCCCTGCAGTCCCAGTGACAGTTCCTTGGGGTCCTGAAGCAGCAGTGCAAGCTCATCAGGTCCCTGTGGTACCAGTGCCATATACTCAGGCCTCTTCAGTAGTGCCACCAACTCATCAGGATGCTGTGACCAAAAGAGCAGAACAATGTTCAAATTACAGATTTGGCCACTGGCAATATCAGGCACCACAAGAGCAAGCTGTAGCTCTGGCACAAGTGCCAGCTCCTCATGTCTCTGGAACACCAGTGCCAGCTCATCAGGTCTCTGCAGTACCTGTGCCAGCTTATCAAGTCTCTGCAGTACTTGTGCCAACTCATCAGGTCTCTGCAGTACCTGTGCCAGCTCATCATGTCCCTGGGGTACCAATGTTAGCTCCCCAGGTCCCTGCAGTATCTGTGCCAGCTCATCAGGTCACTGGAGTACCATTGTCAACTCTTCCGGTCCCTGCAGTAACTGCGCAAGCTCCCCAGGTCCTAGGAGCACCCGTACCAGTTCCTCAGGCCCCTGCAGCATTCGTGCCAGTTTTTCATCCCCCTGCAGCACCAGTGCAGGCTCTTCACATTCCTGAAACACCAGTGCCAGCTCATGAGGTCTCTGTGGCACCAGTGCAAACGCATGAGATCCTTGTGGCACCAGTGCATGCTTCTCAATTTCCTGTAGCACCAGTGCCAGTTTATCAGGTCCATGTGGCTGCCGTGCCATATACACAGGCCTCTTTAGCAGTGGCACCAGCTGATCAGGATGCTGTGACCAAAAGAGCAGAACAATGTTCAAATTACAGATTTGGCCACTGGCAATATCAGGCACCACAAGAGCAAGCTGTAGCTCTGGCATCAGTGCCAGCTCCTCATGTCTCTGGAGTATCTGTGCCAGCTCACCAGGTCCCTGGAGTAACAGTGTCAGCTCTTCTGGTCCCTGCAGTAACTGTGCAAGCTCCCCAGGTCCTAGGAGCACCCGTGCCAGTTCCTCAGGCCCCTGCAGCAGCAGTGCCAGTTTTTCAGCCCCCTGCAGCACCAGTGCAGGCTCTTCACATCCCTGAAGCACCAGTGCCAGTTCATCAGGTCTCTGTGGCACCAGTGCAAACTCATGAGATCCCTGTGGCACCAGTGCATGCTTCTCAATTTCCTGTAGCACCAGTGCCAGTTTATCAGGTCCATGTGGCTGCCGTGCCATATACACAGGCCTCTTTAGCAGTGGCCCCAGCTGATCAGGCTGCTGTGGTAAAAAGAGCAGAACAATGTTCAAATTACAGATTTGGCCACTGGCAATATCAGGCACCACAAGAGCAAGCTGTAGCTGTGCCATCAGTGCCAGCTCCTCATGTCTCTGCAGTATCTGTGCCAGCTCATCAGGTCCCTGGAGTACCAGTGTCAGCTATTCCAGTCCCTACAGTAACTGTGCAAGCTCCCCAGGTCCTAGGAGCACCCGTGCCAGTTCCTCATGTGTCTGGAGCACCAGTGCCAACTTATCAGGTCTCTGCAATACCTGTGCCAGCTCATCAGGTCCCTGCAGTAACTGCGCAAGCTCCCCAGGTCCTTGGAGCACCAGTGCCAGTTCCTCAGGTCCCTGCTGCACCAGTGCCAGTTCCTCAGTCACCTGCAGCACCAGTGCAGGCTCTTCACTTTCCTGAAGCACCAGTGCCAGCTCACCAGGTCTGTGTGGCACCAGTGCAAACTCATCAGATCCCTGCAACACCGGTGCATGCTTCCCAAGTTCCTGTAGCACAAGTGACAGCTCATCAGTTCCTTGTGGCACAAGCTCCAGTTCCTCAGCTGCCTGCAGCAATAGTGCAAGCTCTTCACGTTCCTGAAGCAGTAACTGTGCAAGCTCCCCAGGTCCTAGGAGCACCAGTGCCAGTTCCTCATGTCTCTGGAGCACCAGTGCCAACTCATCATGTCTCTGCAGTACCTGTGCCAGCTCATCAGGTCCCTGGAGTAACAGTGTTAGCTCCCCAGGTCCCTGCAGTATCTGTGCCAGCTCATCAGGTTACTAGAGTACCAGTGTCTGCTCTTGCGGTCCCTGCAGTAACTGCGCAAGCTCCCCAGGTCCTTGGAGCACCAGTGCCAGTTCCTCAGGTCCCTGCTGCACCAGTGCCAGTTCCTCAGTCACCTGCAGCACCAGTGCAGGCTCTTCACTTTCCTGAAGCACCAGTGCCAGCTCCGCAGGTCTGTGTGGGACCAGTGCAAACTCATCAGATCCCTGCAACACCAGTGCATGCTTACCAAGTTCCTGTAGCACCAGTGGCAGCTCATCAGGTCCTTGTGGCACCAGCTCCGGTTCCCCAGCCGCCTGCAGCAATAGTGCAAGCTCTTCACCTTCCTGAAGCACCAGTGCCAGCTCATCTGTTCTCTGTGGCTCCAGTGCCAGCTCATCAGATCACTGCAACACCAGTGCATACTTCTCAAGTTCCTGTAGCACCAGTGCCAACTTATCAGGTCCCTGTGACGCCACTGCAAGCTGATCAGGTCCCAGAAGTCCCAGTTACAGTTTTTCAGGCTCCTGCAGCACAAGTGCAAGCTTATCAGATCCCCATGACACCAGTGCTAGTTCCTCAGACCCCTGCAGTCATAGTGCCAGCGCCGACCCAAACTGCAGTTTTCCAGGTCCCCGCAGCAGCACTTGTGGCTCCTCCAATTCCTGTATTACAGGTACCTGCTGCTCCTCACTTCCATGTGGCACCAGTTCCATTTCCTCAGACCCCTGCAACACCACTCCAGGCTCCTCATGTGCCCGAAATGCCAGTGCAAGCTCATCAGGTCCTTACAGCACCAGTGGTAGCTCCTCAAGTCCCTGCAGTCTCAGTGTCTGGTGCTCAAATCCCTGCAGCAGCAGTGCAAGCTCATGGGGTCCATGCAGCATCAATGTTAGCTCCTCAGGTCCCTGCAGTAATTGCACCAGCTCAGACCCCAGCATCACCAGTGGAAGGCCTACAGGCCCCTGTGGCATCGGTGCAAGCTCCTCAGGTCCCTGCAGTCCAAGTGCCCATTTTTCAGGCTCCTGCAGCAGAAGTACAAGCTTATCAGATCCATGTTGCACCAGAGCTAGTTCCTCAGGTCCCTGCTTTAACAGCGCCAGTTCTGCAGGTCCATGTTACTCCAGTGCTAGTTCTCCAGACCCATGCATTAACAGTGCCAGGCCCTCAGGTCTGTGCTGCACCAGTGTCAGTTCCTAAGACATCTGCAGCACCAGTGGCAGGTCCTTATGCACCTGCAGCACCAGTGGCAGTTCCTCAGGTCTATGTTACACTAGTGCTAGTTCCTCAGACCCCTGCAGTAACAGTGCAAGCTCGGGCCCCTGAAGCAGTTCATCAGGTCCCCGAAGCACTAGTGCAAGCTCATCAAGTCTCTATATCACAGGTGCCAGATCCCCAGGTCAATTTGGCCCGAGCAGCAGTTCCTCAGACCCTTGCAGCACCAGTGCAAGCTCATCTGGTCCATGCAGTACCAGTGTCAACTCCTCAGGTCCCAACAGTGCTAGCTCCTAAAGTTACTGTACCACAGGTGGCAACTCCTCTGGTCCCTGTAGTTGTGGTACCAGCTCAGGCCCCAGCAGCAGTTCCTCTGGCTCCTGCAGAACCAGCGCAAGCTCATCGGGTCCTTGTGACACCAGTGAAAGCTAATCAGGTCACTGTGCCAGTTTCTCATGCCACTGCAGAACCAGCGCAAGCTCATCAGGTCCCCATCACACCAGTGCAAGCTAATCAGATGTCTGCCGCACCTGTTCACATTCCTCAGGTTCCTGCAGCACCAGTTCATGTTCCTCAGGTTCCTGCAGCACCAGTTAATGTTCCTTGGGTTCCAGCAGCACCAGTTTACGTTCCTCAGGTTCCTGCAGCACCAGTTCATGTTCCTTGGGTTCCTGCAGCACCAGTTCATGTTCCTTGAGTTCCTGCAGCACCAGTTCATGTTCCTCAGGTTCCAACAGCGCCAGTTCGTGTTCCTCAGGTTCCAGCAGCACCAGTTCATGTTCCTCAGGTTCCTGCAGCACCAGTTCATGTTCCTCAGGTTCCAGCAGCACCAGTTCATGTTCCTCAGGTCCTAGCAGCACCAGTTCATGTTCCTCAGGTTCCTGCCGCACCAGCTCAGGTTCCTCAGGTCCTGACTCAAGAAGCAAACACTGAAGCTATTCCCCAGGTCGACCCTCAGCAGGAATTATTCCTAGTACCACATTGCCCATGTGATGGCAGTGTTGGGTATTAAGTTTAAAAATCTGTATCTGTATCTCTGTATCTGATTCCAAGAATGTTTCCCAAACGAAACTCCATTGTCTGCCCTGAGCTGGAAATCAGTTCAGTGAATCTTGTAGTGTTCTTGTAGTATCTGTAGAAACCGGAATAAAGCTTCATTCTAACAGTCTCATGTTGGTGTGTTTTTCATGGCTTGATCTTTATGGTTTATCTGCTTCAACATAAATGAGAACCCCAACGAGATAATAGTTCCTCCACCTTCTATAGAGCTCTGTGAGTGGGGATATTCTATCTAATTATCCACCTTGGCCTCAGAAGGAAAAACATTCACCTGTGAGGTAACAATGCCCTCAGCTGCCCCCGGGGGGTCGTCTTGACTCCTCTGGATCAAACCTGCCAGAGTTAACAATAGTCCATACTCCATACACATGGAAGGCCAGAAAAAAAAAGGTTTTCCTGGATGATGTGGGGAAGATCCATATTGGTTTATTCTGCAGATTATTCCATCAGTGACCTCTCTGGAGATCTGCAGAACATTGCTCTAGAGCTCTACTGGGGCTCTATGAGGGGTATCTACTAGGGCTTAAAGGTTTACAAGAAGCTCTATGAGGGGCCCCTACTGGGACTTAATTGTAGAGCTGTGCTGGGACTCTATACAGGGGCTCCAACTGGGGCTTAATTGTAGAACTGTACAGGGGCTCTATAGAGGGGCTCCAACTGGGTAATAAATTAAAATCTCAACAGGGGCCAAGGCCACCAACAGGGGGGGTACAGCTGATACCCATGTAAGGGGCCCAGGCCCTGTGGCGGCCGCACTGCCGGTAGTTACAAGGCTTAGTGAGCCCACTGACAGGGGAGAAGTAGGAAGAGGCCGGGCCCCAGCAGCGCCGTTCCAGCAGTGGAGGAGACCAGGCCCCAGCACCATCGGTCCGGCCACAGAGGAGGCTGGGGCCCAGCAGCGCCAGTCTGGCGGCAGAGAAGGCCAGGGCCCAGCAGTGCCGGTCCAGTGTGCTTGGCGGTGGAGGAGGTCGGGGCTCAGCAGCGTAAGCAGGTAAGAGGAGCTGCATGACCAGCCCACCTAAGACCCTATTGAGAGTCTTAGATGAGCTGTGCTCTGCAGGGTCACTCTCAGGTGGGCTATGTGGGGTCTAAGGTGGGTCCTGAGTCCAGTGCGTTATTAAGTCCTAAGTCCAGTGCGTTACTAAGTACTGAGTCCAGTGCGTTACTAAATCCTGAGTTCAGTGCGTTACTAAATCCTGAGTTCACTGCGTTACTAAATCCTGAGTTCAGTGCGTTACTAAATCCTGAGCTCAGTGCGTTACTAGGTCCTGAGTTCAGTGCGTTACTAGGTCCTGAGTCCAGAGCGTCACTAAATCCTGAGTCCAGTGTGTTACTAAATCCCGAATCCAGTGCATTACTAAGTCCTGAATCCAGTGCATTCCTAAGTCTTGAGTCCAGTGTGTTAATAAGCCTTGAGTCCAGTGCGTTACTAAGTGCAGAGTCCAGTGCGTTACTAGCCCTGAGTCCAGTGCGTTGCTAAGTCCAGAGTCCAGTGCGTTATTAAGCCTTGAGTCCAGTGTGTTAATAAGCCTTGAGTCCAGTGTGTTACTAAGTCCAGAGTCCAGTGCATTACCAAGTCCTGAGTCCAGTGCGTTACTAAGCCCTGAGTCCAGTGCGTTACTAAGTCCTGAGTCTAGTGCGTTACTAAGTTCTAAGTCCAGTGCATTACTAAGTAAAGAGTCCAGTGTGTTACTAAATCCTGAATCCAGTGTGTTACTAAGTCCTGAGTCCAGTGCATTACTAAGTGCTGAGTCCAGTGCGTTACTAAGTCCTGAGTCCAGTGCGTTACTAAGTCCTGAGTCCAGTGCGTTACTAAGCCCTGAGTCCAGTGTGTTACTAAGTCCTGAGTCCAGTACGTTACTAAGCCCTGAGTCCAGTGCGTTACTAAGCCCGGAGTCTAGTGCGTTACTAAGCCCTGAGTCCAGCACGTTACTAAGCCCGGAGTCCAGTGCGTTACTAAGTCCAGAGTCCAGTGCTTTACTAAGCCCTTAGTCCAGTGCGTTATTAAGTCCAGAGTCCAGTGTGTTACTAAGCCCTGAGTCCAGTACGTTACTAAGCCCTGAGTCCAGTGCGTTACTAAGCCCTGAGTCCAGTGTGTTACTAAGTCCTGAGTCCAGTGCGTTACTAAGTCCTGAGTCCAGTGTGTTACTAAGCCCTGAGTCCAACACGTTACTAAGTCCTGAGTCCAATTCATATACTATTATTCTGCATTGCTGTATAATGTATTGCTGGGATTTGTAGTCCCCCTACAGCTGGTGCCATTCTGCATTAGAGTGTAAGCTCCTTTGTACAGAAACAAATGTGACTGGCTCACTGTTCTCTGTGCAGCACTGTGATATATATCAGATCTATATAAATGTATAATAGTGTGAGACTGCGGGGGGACCACAAGTACCAGCATGCCATTGGCAGCTAGGGGGGCCTAGTCATGTAGGCTGTATGGGGCCCCATGATTTCTAATGGCGGCTCTGGCAGGGGCTGTATGAGGTACCCCTACTGCAGCCTTTATCATAGAGCTTTACAGGGGCGAAGGAGCAGATCTCACAGATATGAGCGCATGCAGCTGAGGTCTTTGAACGGTACACGGTGAGTAATCCTGAAGCTTTGTGCTGCCCTAAAAATCTGACCACACACGTGACAATCTGATTGTACAATCTCCTTTAGACCTGCCATCAAACAACATGTAGCACCAGGGCCCACCTCATAAGATGGCTCAGGCAGCCTGTGACATCACAATGATCTATGGCCGGCTCTATTATCGTTATACATATGGGAGGCCCGGCAGTGGGGTAAGACGAGGGCCGGGAACCGGTTGTTCCAGCAGCCGAGCAGAACCTTCCCTCGGGGCGATCTCTGTGAAAGGGAGAACTCCGCTCTATATAAACACTGACATACTTTGCATGGTAGGAAAGGGTGGCGCTCCACGGGTCATAACCTGCAATATCAAAGCCCTCCGGGGGGAAGGGGGGGACCGGCCCAGACATCGTCCCTAGAGACATGATACGGCTTGTCCCTCCCCGTGCAGCTTTCATTAAAAGGGGCGGAGCTTTAGACTGAGACACTTTTCATACATATATAGCCCATGTGGCGCACACTGTTACATTCCATTAACAAAGCCCACCTATTTTTCCAAACGCAACACATTAATTTCGAATGGCACCCCAGTGCATCTGTTCCTATAGTGTATTGGGGTGCCATTCAAAATTAATGGCATTGCGGTAAGTCTAAACGACAGAACTTTAGGTACACGCAGACAGCTCACAGACAAAAATCTTATCAGTGTGTGTGCAGCAGTGATAGCCCTAATTTCCTGGGTGGGTCACCAGGACAGGAAGTGAGGGTCAATCCCCCCAACGCTGGACAGACGCTACCCCGCTACATCTGCAACTAAAAGGAAACGCGTGGAGTGGTGTTCTCCTTTAAATTCTAGCCAGGGATTATTAGCTTGCTCGCAATCCAGCCGTCATCGGGTCATAAGATGGCAGCAGCAAGCCGAGCGATTGTTGTCATGTGACCGGCCTGGCGTCGCACTTCAAAGGGAACCATCCCACCCATTTACTGATCGATTGATGCTTTCATGGCATGGATCAGTTCATAGAGCATGGTGCGGCTTGCTTTGATTTTCACGCACGCTTAGAGCGGGGACCTCTCCAGACGTGTCTAATCTAAAGCTGGCCATACAGTCTACAATCTCCTTTAGGTCTACCATTAACCATGTGGTACAACTGAAGTCAATGTGGGGGGAGGGGGAGGACCGTAGTATAAAAAATAACGCAAAATGTAAAAAAGAAAAACCAGCCGCTTGAACCGCAATACAGCGCACCCAAAAATGCACAGCATATGCGCTGATGCGTGCACTGTGGTGTGAACCTACCCTGATACTCCCCATTCACACCTAGGCATTGCAGGCACACGCGTCGCGTTCCTGCACATCTGTGGGCGTTTATTTCCCAGGTCGCTATTGATGCCCATTGGGTCCCTGGACGCGTGTCAAACGCAGGAAAATGGCACGTCACCAAGTTTGCAACATGGGTGCTGTGTTTTTCCTGTGTTTGTGAACGTTCATGGGCGGGAAAACATGCCACGTTTGGGTTGCCGTTGACTACTAATGGGACAGCGAGCGCGCTCCGCGTTTCCCTGAAGGTGCGCCTCTGCAGGCACTTGTGCACGTTATTGGAATGCACTGGTGTGGACGGGGCCTTAGAGGTCTATTCCTAAAGCAGTGAGTGTGACTTTCATCGAGCATTCTCTGCTGGGGAATCAATCGCTGCCATGGAAAGCACATGCACCTGGAAGATTCACCTGCGGAGAATGTATGCTGAACTGTATAAATATGCCCCGTAGCGATTTCACTCGCACTATTTGGCTACTTTAATCTCTCCCAGCACCGAGAGATTAAAAACGCTCGGTGTAGGCGTAAGGAGATTAGTGATGGGCTCGGACGTGTTCGCAGCTCCAGGTGCTGAACCCGCCAGGAAGCTGACAGCGCCGCAGCGCCAATCACAGGTACTGAGACATTATCCCGGTCCGCAGCTGCAGAGATCGGGAAATGTCTCCGTGCCTGTGATTGGCGCTGCGGCGCTGTCAGCTTCCTGGCGGGCTCGGCACGTGGAGCTGCGAACACGCCCGAGCCCATCACTAAAGGAGAAGCTCTCACTCGGGCAGGGGTAGGCAAACTCCGGCTGTGATGGAACTACAAGTCCCATGAGCCATTGCAAGATTCTGACAGCCACAGGCGCGACTGTGGATGATCGGTCCTCTTTAAAGGAAGCTCTCACTCGGGCAGGGGTAGGCAAACGCCGGCTGTGGTGGAACTACAAGTCCCATGAGGCATTGCAAGACTGACAGCCACAGGCGCGACTGTGGATGACTGGTCCTCTTTAATGGAAGCTCTCACTAGGGCAGGGGGAGGCAAATTCTGGCTGTGGTGGAACTACAAGTGCCATGAGGCATTGCAAGACTCTGACACCCACATGCATGACTGTGGATGACCGGTCCTCTTTAAAGAGAAGCTCTCACTCTGGCAGGGGTAAGCAAACACCGACTGTGGTGGAACTACAAGTCCCATGAGGCACTGCAAGACTCTGACAGCCACATGCATGACTGTGGATGACTGGTCCTCTTTAAAGGAAGCTCTCACTAGGGCAGGGGGAGGCAAACACCGACTGTGGTGGAACCACAAATCCCATGAGGCATTGCCAGACTCTGACAACCACAGGTGTGACTGTGGATAGGGTTGCCACCTGTCCAGGATTCACCCGGACAGTCCGGGTTTTGAATGCTTTGTCCGGGTTTCATGGCAGCTGAGACCCGGACACAACATGTCAGACAGACGGGCAACCAAAATTATGATAGGGGCTACTGTCCCGACCCCGCCCCTTCCCCACTGAGATTAGCTTTGACTGTGATATTTACATATCAATAAGCTGCGACTCATTCTCCCCCAAAAAAATTAATGCGTCCCTAGAGTGTTCGGGTTTCGCTGAAAGAAAAGGTGTCAACCCTAACTGTGGATGATCGGTCCTCTTTAAAGGAAGCTCTCACTCGGGCAGGGGTAGGCAAACTCTGGCTGTGGTGGCACTACAAGTCCCATGAGGCATTGCAAGACTGACAGCCAGATGCATGACTGTGGATGACCGCGGTAGCAGCGGTAGGCAAACAACGACTGTGGTGGACTGACAGCCACAGGCATGACTCTCAGAGGCAAAGGCATGATCGGATTTGTAGTTTCAGCACAGCTGGAGGGCCGACGATTGTCTCCTAGGTGATATAGTAGATTGGGGGGGTCAGCTTATGAAAAGTAAAATAAATGCAATTTTTGCACAGCGGCCTCTTTACACCTGAGGTCGACCCTCTCCCCCCTCTCGCTGCTCATCAGCGACGATCATGCGTCATCTTTTCCCCTTTCTGTTGCGGATTCAGAACAAGCCGGGAGGAATGCAGAAATTGGGCAGGGCGTTGGCTACAGGCCTACGGGTGCGGCTCTCCTCCTCTTAAAGTTTTTTTCCCTCTCCTGACAACGGCAAGTCTGATCCCTCCACGCACCTACACAGCAGCGGCCTTCTCCTCCTCGCGTGTTTCACCAGAACCCCGTCACTATGGTGAGAAACCCCCCTGAAACCTTCTCCGGGGCTCGGGGGACTTTCATCAGACGTCTCTTAGACATTAGAAGGCAGGGAGAGAACTGTCTGGTCCTAGGGGTTCCGTGTCTCCTTCTGTATACTTATTATCTCTTTGTGTTTATGTCTCTTCCCGTTATGTGTTTTATATATGTTTGTGTTTTATCTTTATTGTTATTACTAGGGGAATTGAACACACAACTTTATACGTGTTCTGGAATGACATGAGACTTTATAAGGCGGTGGTTATATTCCAGGCTGAGGGTTTGTTCTTTGGTTGTAGCAACAAATTAAATATACATAAGACAGGAAGTGATATTTCCATGAATATCTATCTATCCATCTATCTGATGGGAAGTGATAGATGCATGGACATATCTTATATCATGTAGGTAGGTAGATGCATGGACATATATGATCTATCTATAACAGGGAGTGGTAGATATATGAACCTATATTATATCTATCAGATAGGAAGTGATAGATCTATAAACATATATTATTATATCTATCAGATAGGAAGTGATAGATCTATAAACATATATTATTATATCTATCAGACAGGAAGTGATAGATCTATAAACATATATTATTATTATTATTATTATATCAGACAGGAAGTGATAGATCTATGAACATGTTATATCTATCAGAC
This sequence comes from Nanorana parkeri, assembly GCF_000935625.1. Lineage (NCBI taxonomy): Eukaryota > Metazoa > Chordata > Amphibia > Anura > Dicroglossidae > Nanorana > Nanorana parkeri. The sequence continues at coordinate 29,552 of NW_017309143.1, read as the reverse complement.
AGGAAGTGATGGATATAATATCTATCTATCTGATAGGAAGTGATAGATATACTGTATGTCCAGGCATCTATCACTTCCTATCAGACAGATAGATGGAAATATATTATATCTGTCAGATAGGAAGTGCTAGATGAATGTGAACATATATTCTATCCATCTATATATTCGACAGGAAGTGATATCTATCTATCCTCATATTTCCTGATCATATATTCCTTCAATCCATCCATTCTCTCTTTATTGCTGCCATGGCACTATATGCAGGTAAGGGCCAAAGCCTTGGAGTCCCCCAACCATAGAGGATCTGATGCTACTGATGCATTCCAGGATTTTATAGTTCTTCCAGACCTCAAATATTTAACCTCCTGTGTGGTCACCAGAGCAGGAAGTGAGAGAATGTACCCACCGGGGGCACAGACAACCTGATATAGGGTATTGCTCTTCCTCATTCCATCCAAACAGTTATATTTGAAATGGCTCCGAGAATAAATAATTTGTAGTTTGGTCCTTGGAGGAGCAGAGCTCTCGGAGCTTGCAGGGCATGCTGGAATTTGTAGTGGCAAAGTGTTTGGAGAAAGTCGCACATGGCGCATTCATTCGGAATGTCACTATCTGAGCTTTCGACTGCTACCAGTCAATGAAGAGTCAATAAAAGTGGGAGGGGCCTGACCTTTACCTGTCGGAGTGATTGATCTCATTTTGTTTTATCAGGGAGGCGCTGATAACCTCAGTGTAGAGCTTGGCTGCCGCGCTGCAGTGTTTGCTGTATGATCACAGCTAATCTAAAAACCAACTTGTGTAATCGGATGTCAGGCCTGCTGATTGTTGTCGCTGTCGGCGTCTGCATTGTCACCTGGGGCGTTGCTGCAGCGCATAGCAACTCGCCTGCTCTGTGTGTGCGTTGCCCAGCCTTGCATTGTGAATGGCACCCCAATGCATTGTACAGTAAAGACCAACGCACCGCAGAGGGAGCTGAATTGCCACCAGGGCCTCAGCCAACACTTTCACTGCCTTTGCTGTTCATATTTTCATGCTGCTGAGATCAATCCGCGGCAGGGCAAGCCAACTGCTTTCAGCTAGTTGGGAGTGGAGCAGCATAGACAGGGAGGAACAGCAAAGCGCAGACAATGAATACTGAATGGATATAAAGGATATACGTACACATACATGTGTGTGTGTGTGTGTATGTGTGTGTGTGTGTGTGTGTGTGTGTGTGTGTGTGTGTGTGTGTGTATATGTATATAGATACATATAGACCTATAGGTAGATGGAGAGAATACACACACACCTTTAATCAGATCACATTCAAATGTGTAATACAAATCTAAAAAAACTTTAATGCCCCCCCCCCGAGAGGTTTGACACCGCTTCCTTCAGCAGTGAAGAGGTTAAACTTCAATGGAATTTGTTGTTTCTAGAGAAATATTTGTTCAGCGCCATCATCTGCTTCCCGTGACTCATTCTCCCCGCGGAATGGGCGAACGTTGGCGGGTTCCTGGCCTGCAGTTGCGCCATTCCCAAAAAAAAAACCTCGGCCTGACTCACTGACCTCTTCCTGATCCCTGTGAGCGCTGGCGCGTCTGAAGCCGCGAATTACAAACTCTGCTAATAACACATTTCTTTTCAATAAAAGTGCAATTTTTTTTGTGATTTGGCGGGCCCGGTGACCCGATTCCTTTGTTGGAGAGCTGGACTCTTAACGTCATCCATTTATCTGGACGGCCCGCAGAGTTCAGGAAGAAGGGGCAGGGAAGAATAATGCAGGCTCAGTAAAGAGAGTCTCGTTTTTCCATAAAAAGAATCCACACAGCATAGAGGACAGTGGCAGGGCTCTTACAGGCTGCCCGATATGGGGCCCGGTACACAGAGGGAAAGATATACCCGGAGGGGCCCCTATGTCTGGTGTGCAGAGACATTGCTGGGGGGGCCTCTGGTTGTAGCGCTGCATTGCTTTCAACCTGCCGAGCTAAAGAAACGTCATGGAATGAGCCGCAGGCAGTTTTAATGGCGGCAGTAAACCCAGAGTGAGTTTTTGTAACCCTTTAGGGCCGGCTCATACCATAAGCGCTGTGCTTATTGCACAATGCTGTGCGTTTAGGGCACCTAGCATGCGGAACCATGTGCTGGTGCATTGCGTTACCGTTCACTTGACTGGCACCCCAACGTACCTCCTAGGCGCCGAGCATTGCCGGTGTTCTATGGAAAGCTCCAACTCGTTAATCTCCAACTACCTCACTGCCGGGTACTTGCAAGTTGGAGATTTCGACCAGACGGCATTAGACTGCAAAACACAAAGACTGACCGGGGTCTGTACAGCTGCATTTTAACAATATTCAGCAGGTGGCAAACTCAACGACTATTCTGAAAGCGCTATGCGCGCATGCGCACCGCAACTGTACAGAGCTCCAGTCTTTCTGAGCAGTGGAAGTGAGGTAGTTGGAGATCTCGATGAGTTGGAGCTTTCAATAGAACACCGGTGCCGCGATGCCGTGCGAAGAAAAAAAGTACAGCACTTGGCGGCCAGGAGGTGCATTGGGGTACCATTAAAATGAATGGCAACGCGCCAGCGCACTGCCCTGCACTAGGTGCACTGAACGCTCGGTGTTGTACAACTGCTTATGGCGTGGACAGATTCTATTGTTGCCTCTATTAGCTGGCGATATTATTATAATTTTTTAACATGTTTTTGTGCATTTTTTTTTTTTTGGCCAATGGAAAGCTAGTTACTAGGCTGTTGGGTGCAAAATTGCGTAAAGATTGTGCGTTTTTTTTTTTTTAGACTCTTTGCAGTCTATGGGGGCCGAAATCCTTAATTTCTGCCGAAAAATTATTTTATTTTTCAAGGGTCCATGTACAGGCAACACAACGCTGAAGGGCACCATTAAAAATAACAGGTTTCGTCATGTTGAGTTTTGCTGCCCTTCAGGGAAATATTCGACAAAGTGTGTGTGTGTGTGTGTGTGTGTATAGGGGGTGGGCGGGGCAAAGAGTTAAATGGAGGGAATTCAGCTAAATTGATTTCACTGCCATCGAAATTTTCCGGGAATGCCCAATTCTGCTTCCATCTCCACTTTAAATTTTTAAACGGAAGCGGCTGTCTGAGGTCCCACGCTTGCTGGGGACCCCTGCAGCCTTCCTGTTAACCACGCAGTGCCTATTTACAGCGCTGGCCGCACATTTCCTCCTTCCTGGGGAACCTCGCTGCCCACTCCTGCCCATGAGACCCTTCAGACCCATGGTGAGACCCTTCACAGCCCTCCTGAGATCCTCCGATGGAGACATTAGGCCGGCACCCCAGAGCAGCACACTGTAGATTTTATATATTCTGCATTGCTGTATGTGTTGCTGGGATTCGTAGTCCTCTATAGCCAGTTGCCGTTTGGCATTGCTGTAAAATATACCGCTGGGATTTGTAGTCCTCCTATAGCTGATGGTATTCTGCGTTGCTGTATAATGTATCGCTGAGATTTGTAGTCCTCTATAGCCGGTTGCTAGTCGGCATTGCTGGATAATGCATTACTGAAATTTGTAGTTCTCTATAGCTTATGGTATTCTGCATTGCTTTATAATGTATTGCTGTGATTTGTAGTCCCTCTGTAGCTTTGAGTCAGTGGCAGAACTACCGGGGTCGCAGAGGTTGCAGCTGGGACCGGGCCCTGGCGCTCCGCCACTGACCTAAAATCATTAGTCTGCATTGTTTTACAAAAATTGTCACTTGACACTAAAAAAGAAAAAGGTATCGGTAATTTGCATCACCAAGTACTTGAGGTAAAGTATTGGCACTCGGTCTGGAAAACGTGGTATCGGTGCATCCCTATTTGCCGGTGTTCTTGATTTACGCAAATTTAAAGGTCAGCTGCAGCTACAAGTCCATTTATTGGTGAACAGCCAATCTCTCCCGCAGACTTTTTTTTTTTCAACTGGGGTAAAGTTCTTGGTCAGAGTTCTTGCAGTATGACTGACAGGTTCTCTTTATATAAGTCTTTTTATAGAAGTATCAAGACCACTATTTCATCCCCCGTGGTCCTATGAGTTGCTGGTCGGAAAGCTCTGGAACAGCAGATGCCTAATCTCTGGTTGGCCTGGGTATAGGATCGGTATGGTGTGTGGAATGGGCTGAAGACTCTCCCTGTGCTGTAATTCCATCTATTGTGTTTTTACAAGACGGCGGTCATTGCCTCCCCATCCCGAGCCAACGCCCACCCCGAACGTCTGCAGGGACGAGTCTGTCCGCATTTAGGCGCGTCCTTGCTTGTACGTGCGACCTGACATTCCGGAATCCATGGATTATGGAGGGGTGTGCAGGTTGCTTTGCCGTGCTGTGGACTTTCCATCCGCTGCTGTTAACGGATGACAAATTCCATCTTCACTAACCAGACTTAAAGAGGGTAGGGGGCCCCCCAAACTTTTTGGGGAGACACCATTACTGTAACTGTGCTCCATCTCCCAATGATTGGAGGACCAATACTTAATGTGCAAAAGACACCATTCAGCCATCCAATCATATTCATCCGCCATCCATCCATCCAATCATTCTCACCATTCATCCTCCATCCGTCTGATCACTCATCCTCCATCCGTCTGATCACTCATCCTCCATCCGTCTGATCACTCATCCTCCATCCGTCTGATCACTCATCCTCCATCCGTCTGATCACTCCTCCTCCATCTATGCATGTATCCATCATCCACCATTCATCCATCCAATTATCATTTATCCACCCTCCATCCATTCATGCATGCATCCATTTATCCACCCTCCATTCATGCATGCATCCATTTATCCACCTTCCATCCACCATCCATCCATACATCGATCCATTGATCCATGCATCAATCCATCTTCCATACAATCAGCATCATTTATCCAGGAAAACTGGATAAAAAACCCTAAAACCCCTGGGCTGAGGCACAAGCTAAGTCTTCATCTAGCATTCCACCAGCCAGGTCCCCAAATTACAGTTCTTCCCTCTGTTCCCTCCCACCTCAGGGTGTTCCAGCTCTTCCCATTACATACTCCATAATCCTGTAGTAAAAGAAAAAATACATCAGCGATGGTGGGAGCCCCGTTTACTAAGCACGACAGGTGTGCAGATGGGAACTCCTCATAATGGGCAAAGCAGGTATACAGATGGGAACTTTAGGACAGGGAGGATGGGAAGCCCTCATAATGGGCAAAGCAGGTATACAGATGGGAACTTTAGGACAGGGAGGATGGGAACCCCTCATAATGGGCATGGCAGGTGTGCAGACCCAGGAACTCCGTACAGGGATAGTGGGAACCCCTCATAATGGGCACAGCAGCTGTACAGAGTCAGGAGTTCAATGTAGGGATGGTGGGAATCCCATATAATGGGTACAGACCCAGGAACTCAGCATAGGGATGGTGGGAACCCTTCATAATGGGCACAGCAGGTGCGTGGACCCATGAACTCTGCACAGACATGGTGAGATGTGGTTTGACACTCCAGCATCTACCAAAACCTGGATTACTACTTCTGGGTGCAGTGACCATTTAAGTAAAAGTTTTTTAACCGTATGTGCTCATCATAAAAAGCTGTAAAGAGGGGCCTGGGCATAATAGAGGGACTGCCGAGATTTCCTCCACACCAAACTGGTCAAACCCAAGTGTTTATGGATCTGGTTTTGTACACTGGAACCACCACCACCACCGTCATTTGGAGGGGTGTTCCTATACTTCTGGTCATAAAGTGTATGTGCACATGTTCATGAGTATGGCTGGTGCATTTCATTTGTTTGTTTTCTTCTAGGCTCAGAAGAATCAGTGTACCCCCACAGAAATGGAGAGGGCCATGGAGAAGTTCATCACTGTCTTCCAGAGGTACGCTGGCAAGGAAGGCAACCAATCCTCCATGAACTTCAAGGAGTTTGAGAGCTTCATGAACACTGAGCTGGGCTCTTTCACCAAGGTGAGCGGTCAACTATGTTTTTGATCTTTTATTGATCTTCTCTGCCATTGTTGAATGGGGTGAGCCAATGAGCCAATGGTCATGAGGTGCATCCCTTGAAATGTTGTGCTGGTTGCATCTGTTAGTAACCACCAACCCCTTCCCAATGCAGCAGATGATCATCTCTTCCTTCAGCTGGTGGATCGTTTGCACTCTTCCTTAGTGGAGATGAGCTCTGGCTCATTTCCTGTAAGGATTTAAGCTGGTTCCGAAACCCAAACCTGTCAAAACTGGGAGAGACATGCATGGCCAATATAGACTCCAGACTCACCAATCCCTTTCAGCTTCCACAGAGCAGGAATCCACTAGTTGAGCAGAGGATGACACGATGTAACAGAACCATAGCTGGATAGAGGATGTGCTTGAGATCTTCCCTGGGAGAGACTGCAAACTGGTTCCTGAGGTCCATGCCATCCTGACCTTCCTGGCACCTCCAGCACTCAAAGGGCTCCTCCTGGTTCTCCTTCCCAGATAGTTCCAGACCCCTCCTAGGTCCACATCGGCTTCTTGCAGGCTTGAGGCCTAGTCAGCTTCTCCAACTTTGCATATCCTACCCCCCCAGGCTAAGTTCAGGGAGCAGACTGCCCTGAGGACATGGCAGTTCCTGAGTATTTATGCTCCTCCCCAGCATGCACCACTGGCCACAAAGGGGCTACACATACATAGTGGTGGTTCATAGAAATATTAGGCATGAGAAACATGTCTATCTTGGAAGTTCTTCACACCAATGTGGCTTGCACCATGATGTTTGATAAAGGTCTACTTGGATTGAAGGATCAAAATCCAGAACAAGTCTGTGGTTGGAATCCTTGATTGATAAGCATCCATGATTGATAATATTTGTTTTCTTGTCTTCTGGGTTGAATTGGTTAACCAATGTTTTTTTGATGGCAAGTATTCTTTTTTTTTTCTCCCACCTAAACCATCTTTGTCATCTTTCCCCCTAGAACCAGAAGGACCCACAGATCCTGCAGAAGTTAATGAAGTCTGTAGATGGTGGGGTCGATGGGAAGAAGGACGGAGAGATCGACTTTCAAGAGTTTCTCAACCTTATCGGAGGGATGATGGTGGCCTGCCATGAGGCCTTGATGAAGTGCCCACCATCAAATAAGGTAACCTACTTGCCTATTCCGCCTAACCTATCCCAACTGTGCCCTGTTCACAGTTTAGACGTGTTGCTTGGCAATAATTTTGTGTTTATACCATGACACATCCTGGTTTGCAGATCTGGCAGATAACGCCGGATGTGTCATGAGAAACTCTGCAAAAGTCAGCAGCCTGAGTGTACAATGTAGAAAACTTAAAGGGACAGCCAGTAGCTGGAATTAAAGCAGAACTGCAGATTTAATTGCAAAAATTCTGTCCATGCCGGCTTTAACATGGCAAGTATTTTAGCAAATTGTATTGGGAGATGCCTCTCCCATTCTCTTCTGGGGGTATCAATGTAGAAATTGCCAGCTTTATTTTAAGGGGGGTCTAAATCTAAATGATAAGTGCCCATGTTTTGGAACTGCCTCGGATATGGGGCTTCATCAGCATATACATGAACCCTTCAGTAACTAAGGAGATGATGAATTTGGGCATTTTAGCATATGGTAGGGATGCACCGATACTGTTTTTTCGGCATGGAATATATATATATATAACAAATACCAATACCGGACGTTCCAGTAAGGAAGCCGGGTGGCGTGTAATGACTCGTCGCCCGGCTTCCTGATTAGCCGGAGAGCTTACCATCAGCGTTCCAATTCATCCCTAAGGTGTTGAGTAGGGTTTGAGGTCGGGACACTCTAATTCCTCCACACCAAACTGGTCAAACCATGTCTTTTTGGAGCTGGCTTTGTGCACCGGGACAGTGTTGCTAGAACAGAAAGGGGTCTTCATCAAACCGTTACCACAAGGTTTGAAGCCTAAAATTGTCTACAGTGTCTATGTATGTTAGCAAAGACTTTAACAATATCCTTCAGTAGGGACTCATGAACTTAATAATTGGGAGGGGATCCACATACTTTCATCCATATAGTGTATATTGGCTACCATCTCCGCAATTATGGCCTTGGTGGGCACTCTTGAGAACATCTGAATCCAAATTTTAATTGCTGTACCGTGCCTTTCCCACAGAACCCCGTCTCTGCTACAAAACCAACAGACATGGAATGTGCCATGGAAAGCATCGTCCGGGTCTTCCAACACTACGCCGGCAAGAAAGGCGAGAAAGATCAGATGGATTACTCCGAGTTCGAGGCTTTTATGAAAACGGAACTGAAGTCTTTCACTGACGTACGTACCTTCCCTTTTTAATATCCTTCAGAAAGTCTCTTCTCTATGCGTCATGTTCTCTCTTTTTTTCTCTGAGTGGGCACTGGCAGCTTGAGGAACAAAAAGGCAATTAGATTGAACTTTTTGATACTTACATGATATTTTTGATAAGATTGTGTAATAACGCCTCCATCTAATGGTGGGGTATCTGTTAAAGCAGTGGTTCTCAACCTGTGTAACCTCAGGACCCACATTTGTCCTTGGTCATTAAGTCACGACCCAAGTCACACTGGAATGGAACGCAAGGTATCTTGCATTCCGGTGCGGGCCTACGAACTGGGGCTGGGAGGTGTGTTTGGGGTACCATTCAAATAAATGCATTGTAGGTGCGATTGCGTAGTACAATTTTTAACGCACTGTACTAGTGTGAACGGGCCCTCAAAACACTGACACACACACACACACACACACACACACACAGAGACATTCTCACACACACACACACACACACACACACACACACACACACACACACAGACATTCTCACACACACTCCTAAAAAATGTGTTTAAGATCCACCCAGTCTCCCTACCTTGCGAGAACTGGAGTGGATCCTCAGCCTGGGGTCCGGTGTGGGCTACTGTGCTATGACCGAGCTCCATCCATATGTGCATTGCTTCTATAGCTCCATTGCGCGCCCTGTAGAGGTGCCGGGAGCCAGAATGTGACGTCACTCAGGTCCAGGCATCTCTACGGGACACGTGAGGGAGCTGTAAGCAATGTGCGTATGGATGGAGCTCCCTCGTGGCCATACCTCCAGCCCATCCCACCTCAAGCGGGCACTCAGCACCTGGGCAGCATACTTTAAATGGCTGCTTGGTGCGGGAAATGACAGTGCTGCGCTAGGGGGTGGCAGGGGGGCCTGGAAAAGTGAAAGGAATGCTGCGACCCAATGAACATGGGGTTGTGACCCACTTTTGATTTGTGACCCACCAGTTGAGAACCAAGGTGTTCAAGGAACCCTGCCCCATTTTTGAATTCTGTTACTTTGTGACAAAATATTTTTACCAAAACGCTATTTTTGTTTAGAATATGTTGAATTTTCGGTGTTAATCTTAAAACGTATTCAAACCCAAAATCTTGGGTGTGTTTGCTACCATATCTGACTGTATACATTTTCATTAAGCAAATGTTTTTTGGAGAATCTACTGTAACCTGGAGATCCTTCCAATAAAAGAAGTTCATGTTTTCAGGTTGACAATGCTAAGTCGCTGCCTTGCAATTGGCAGCAGCGTTGTCAACCCAGCGTGTGCACTCCTTCCGTTGGCCGTTGGGCCGCCTATCAGGTCAGTGCTTGACTCCTGTAGATCTGATGCCCAACTGCCACAGGGCTGACAACAGCACTAGTACTTGCGAGGCAGTGGCTCAGCGTTGTCAGTCTACAACAGGAAGTGCTGACTGGTGTGATCTCCAGGTAAAAAAACAAACTTTACGACACATGTCTGTTAAGGTTCTCAGTCATCCAGGTCATGGTATATCTGTAAAAAATAAGTCAAGGCAACTGGACTTGCTATATTTTTCTTGAAGACGTTTCACTGGAAATCCATCAAGCTTTCTCAATTCAGAATGACTACAAAAATTCTCTGGGAATAAATGTCACTCCAATCCACATAATTTGTTAGTCACAACCAGGCATTGGTTGCATTTGCATAATTGGAGTCTAGGAGGTGTTATTAACCTGCCCAGAGAGAGGTGTTAAAACCGCATTGTATGTGGCAGACAATAGATGTCTCACCCCCCACCCCCACCACTATTCAAGCTTGGCTTCTCCATTTTTGCATAAATGGCCTCTTTCACACCTCTTTTAAACCAGTCCTCCTCCCTGTCTAGGATGCGTACTTGACTGTCTTCAAAGGAGTGAACTTTTCCTTTTAAATGTAGGTACACTGCCGAATCCTGACCAGAGGGTTTGGCTCTTCTATGCTGTGCCATACGCTAGTGTAGCTGCTGTTTCACCGACATACAATTCTGAGCACTCCTCACTGCACTGGACTGCATACACAATGTTGTTCATCTTGTGTTTTGGCGTTGGGTCTTTTGGGTGAACCAGTTGTTGCCTCAGTATATTGCACTCTATGCACGATGCACGATTGACTTTTTGATTGAAATTTTACCCACAGATTGCTGAAGGTGCAGGTTCCTTCGGGGCCTATTCCTGATGCTGGGAGGACATTCTGTGCCCTCTATGGGGTTCTGTCTCCTCCCACCCAGGAGGTGGGTCTCTCTTCGGGAGAGCCCACTTGCCAAGTACTATGGGGGACCTGTTTCGGCTGGTCCCCAAAGGAAATGGGTCCACCGGCCTTTGGGTTGGTGGACCAATAGTCTCAACCCCTGTCAGGAGCCTTGCGCCCCGGGGTGTAAGGAAATGGGTCTTGATTGAAGGACCTTGCACCCTTGTGCACGTTTTTGTGTGCTGTGATTTCACGGTTCACTTTTTTTGTTCACCGGGGGAAGTTTGTTTAGATGCACGTCCACGGGCTTAAAAAAAAAAAAGTTGTAGCCTCAGTGTATTGCTTGGTTTAAAGCCGACGGGAATGTGATGTTCTTTTTAAAAATCCTTCTGAGTTTCTTGACCACACCAGCTACATATGGGATGACCAAATC